>NC_142753.1:7108557-7408557 GCF_051943395.1 Hippocampus bargibanti | reverse complement strand
TGTTTTATTTTACTTTTTCATGTATTTTATTTAATTATAATAATAATCCATTTCATTTCTAAGTGACTTTCAAAACCCTCAAGGTCACTTTACAGTCACAGGATAAGTTTTTCTGTGGGTGAGCAGCGGCAGCCACACACATTTTTTTAAATTGTTTAAATTTTATTTCTTTTAGTTTTTAAATTATTTTATTAAATTTGTTTTAGTGTTATATTATTTTTTTGTCTTTATTTTCTTTTATTATTTATTATTTAAATTTATTTTTTATTTTTATTTATTTTATTTAATATATTTTATTTTATTTGTTTTTATTTTATTTTATTATTTATATGTAATATTTATTTTATTTTAATTGTTGTTTGTTCTGTATAATTTATTTTATTTTCCTTGAGTTTATTTTATTTCCCACTTAACATTTTCTTTCCCTTAATCCGTGTTACATAACATGCCTTCACCCCACATGCACAGATTTTCGACTTCCTGCTTTTTATCTCTCCCTATATGTATTTTTTTGTTACTTTTTTTCTGCACATTTGGTTAAATGTGTTCTCTTATCTGGCTCCCCTCAAATTATTTTGGGTATGCTTTCTTGTGATACTAGTACGCATAGCACGACCAGTTTGAGCGTCGCACACTTCCTTTTGATCGTCCGTTTTTGTGTGCGTGTTGACTTCGCCATTCCCCGGCTTGCTTGTGTTGTTCTTGGCTCTCAAAATGGTGCAGCTAATCAGATACATCAACAATTCTTGACTTTATCTACAATGTAGTGGCACATTCCCACAGCTCTTGCTAATGTATTTATAATCACGCTACTTACATAATCCTGTTTCGTTCCCATTTTGGTCATAATAACATCGTTGAATTGAAGATGTTTTCTTGTGACATTTTATCGTTATATATTTTTTTTTTTTTTTGAATGAACGGCAAAGTCTGTAAAGTATGCAGCAAGTGTCTCCTTCAAATGAATTTAATGCTGCGGATTTCATTCTACATGGAGAATCTATTACATATTTAATCTGTTTTCAATGCTCAATCACTCCATGTTATGAATGGGATTAGTCTCGCACTAGAGAAATTTTCATTTCACAGCAGCAAAGTACTGTAATGAAAGTAAGAGGAAAGGAAGAAGTAGAAATACAGGAGCTGGTGTAAAGGCAGCCATCTTAAAATTAAAACAACAAAAAAACTAAATAACAAATAATGTGACAACAAAAAGACACACAGTCATTCAATCATAAGCACTTTCTGCACCCTCTTTGTTGTAAACACGAGAAAGCCAAAACCTAAAACAATAAAGTATCCACCACAACTACCCATTGTCGGGTATTCATAAACATCATGACTAAAACTACCGGGGTGTAGTTTTACTTTGACCTCAATTTAAGTCAGTCACTGCCATACATGTGCAAAAATGTCATCAGAAAAAAAAGTTAAATCCTAAATTATATGGGTCTGGAGTTATCTGAGCTTCAAATGAGGGCAGATGTCCAAAATACAATGCAATACATACATATTGGTTTATATAGCGCTTTAACAACAGCTGAGGCTGGAAGAAAGCGCTAACATGGAAAAAAGGGAAATGTTGCACCCTCGTGGAAAGTAAAAGCATTGCTAGAGGTTGGGCCAGCGCTTTATCGGCACCCAAGCATGAAAAAACAAAACCCGAACAAATTTGGGAATGGTGCTCTACGTCATATTTTCAATTCCCGAATAAATTCATGAATGGTAGTCGATAGATTAAATCTCATTGGGTTAAATTTTTGGACTGGTTGTAAATTCCATTTCCGCCCGCCGTCTTCATCAGGAGGCGGTCGGCCGAGTTTGTCTGAAGGAGCGAGGACGCGATGTGTTGGTGTTGCAGAGGGTGACATCGTCCCTGACATCACCGTCCGAACGGCCGTCGCCCACGTCGTCCGGGGGCGGGTCCCGTGAGGAAGACAAAAGGTCGGTCCCACCTCCTCCATATCCCGTTACATTGACAAATATACCTACATCAAGTTTTCGTTGCCGTGCTTTCCAGAAAGTAAATACAGGTAACATCCGACTCACAACCAAGTTCTGTTCCGACTAAACGGTCGTAAGTCGAAATGGTCGTAAGTCAAAATCTTTGCTTTGCAGAAAGTAAATACTACAGGTAACATCCGACTCACGACCGAATTCCGTTCGAACCAAACGGTCGTATGTCAAAATCGATTCAAAATGTTGAAGAGAGACTCGGAGGCTAAATGACACACAAGCGCGGAAAGCAAAACCTGTCCCGCAAGTGACAACAAACCAATGTAGTGAATGTCAAGAAAATAAATTACAGCCATCTGCTGGTCTACTATGGGATAGCAGTTATAAACAAACGTAACTACAGCGTTTACACTGGCTGCCTGGCCAAAAATGTCGTACGCGTTGCCTGCCTGCTAGCGTGTTGCGGTGCCAGGCGTAGAATTAAAATTTTAAAAAATAGGTCTGGAGGTCATGGTCGTAAGTACGGGTGGTTGTAAGTCGAATGTTACCGGTAACTGTCTTGAAAAAACATTTTTTTTTGGTCTGTATATGCTCAGTTTGAGTACACAACCCCCAGGGTGTGTTTTTACCCACGCGGGTTAGTCAGTAGGTGTGGGTGTGTTTTATGTTTAGCAACAGTTCCCTCCCAATTGCTTTGAAAGCAGGCACTCAATCTTTGGAGCATGTAGTTGACAAGAGACACAAAGCCGGACGTTTTATTATTATTTTTTTAAACCTCAAATCTCTCGTCGCAGCTGCGCAAAAAAACTTAAATGACCACGCAAACTCCTCCCCCATTCGTCCATGAGGATGACCACCAAGCGAGCTACACTTGCCAAAGCAGAGGACGACTTGGACGAAGAGGACGGCAATGACGACGACAAAACTACCAAATGCGAAGCCATTACCCGTCCATTCGACGTCCCTCATTTTCGCTACATCGATGACGAGAGCGATGCGGACGAGCGATGGAGTTACGGAAGCTTCCGGCGCTCTAGCGAGGACGATTCTTATCAGTCTTGGTCTTACAGGTATGTGGTGGTGTCTGGAACGCCGCTGAAGATTTTGGAGCATCTGTTAAGTGACCTCCGCCTCGATGACCAAAGAGGAGCGCCTGAGAGTACGGAGAGCGGTGAGTTTTTAAATGTTTGGATGTTTTTTCCGTGGAAAAGATCGTATTTTCTGGTGTACAAGGTGCACCCAAAAGCCTAGATTGATTTCAAAAGATGACCTTATACGCAGTGGCGCCTTATAGGTGAAGTAATATTGAGACACAATGGGTCTCACAACTACTGTCGGTTTACGAACCCCTTGGTTTACGAACTTTTCAGTTTACCAACATTAAATTGATGAGAATTTTACCTTGGCTTACAAACTATTTTTCGGGATACACACAGAGCGCCACAATGAGTGATGCGTCATTCACGAACAAGCCCGTTATCCTAACAAGAAAATGGCAACCGACTTATTTTTGTCCACTATTCCCCGCCCCCAGTCTTTGGTTAAAGCCACGTGATTGGTCAAGAACGCAGCAGTGAGGGGAGGTGGTTTAAACATTAGAGACAGGCAGATGACAGTGAGTGACTTTCAACTTTGAGAGTTCAAAGGCAAAGTGTAGATTGCAAGGTTAAAATATCCCATCAATCAGGCTTCACAAACAACCCACACAATCCATCTGTACACTTCATTCAAAAAGCTATCAAACCAGCTAAACAGAACACGGTTGATGAGGCACTGGATAAAAGAAAGCACCTACAAGGGATCATTTCTCAAGATGGTGAAAGGTTACGTTCCTCATCAAGTGTTTAATGCTGAGGAAACCGGCCACTCCATTCCAGCAAGCCATCAACGACCATCACAAAGGTAAATAAAACCACTTTATTATACAGTAGTTTATTTCTTTAATTATAATACCATAGCACATTTATTATACGTAAAATAAGGTATATTTTGTGTAGTTTTAAGGCTTAGAAAATTAGAAAGTAGAATAGAATTATGTTTTATAGGGACCTGGGAACGGATTATTCTCATTTTAATGGTTTCCTATGGGAAATTAAATTTGGGGATACACACTTTTCGCCTTACACTGTCTGGGAACCAATTAAGTTCGTAAGCCAAGGTATCACTGTACATGGAAAAAGTTTGAAAATATGTCGTTCATTGGGGGTGCGCCTTATACACCGGAAAGTACAGTAGCGATGTGGTTTTAGAGTATGCAGAGTCTCAATGAACTCTTGTTGCCCATATGAAAGGTTTTGTTTGCCTCTACAATCGAGTTTTGAAAAGCACATTGCAGTACATACCAAACGTGTCACTCATGGCGCTGAATCTTGGATGTCAAACATGTTAGGACAAAACTGTCAAGGGGGATCGAAGGCATTGCCGCTGCAACACGTTTTGAGCTAGCTTAGAATTGCAAAACATATAGTCCACATGAATAATTGATACATGAGTTTTCAAATTTGAAGTAATACATAATGACTGTTATTGTGGTTTATATACGACAATTAGATTATTTTTGTTGGTACTTTAGCTAGCATCGTGGAATTACACAAATTAGATTTGCTTTCGCGGGCCGAACAAATGGTGTGGCGGGCCGGAATTTGCCCCCGGGCCTTGACTTTGACACCTGTGGTTTATGTAGTCCTAAAATTCAATTTCCTGCGAGTCCTCCAATTTGAGTGACAATGACAAAAAACCTGGCACTGGAATGGACATATTTTTGCATATCTGGCAGTGAATGAGCTAATCAATCTTATTGGAACCAAACCAGCTAGCAAAAAATAACAATAAAATCACGATTTCAGACATTTTTTTTACTAAAGCATTGAACGAAAACAGCTTTGATGATTCATAAAGCACACGACCAGATTCTAGATTTGTGTCTACGCCACCAATTAATTTCATATTGTTATGCTAGTGTGACATTTTATCGTTTTCTACGTGTTAGCCAAGCTTTGACCAAATCTAGCGTGGCCCCATTGGCCCCAAATTTGACTGATTACGACCTAAAAATGAATAAAAGTTACCCATCACATCATCTCAGGTATAAAAAAAATAAAATAAATTCCAGTTCCAGGTGTCGATTGGCACAGACTAGTAGTAGTTAGATCCACGATTGAAGACGCGATCCGATTCTTGCGTCTTCGGTTCTTTTTTCCAGATAAAGTGAACACGATGGCAAGATGGCGATCCACCATTACAGGTTCTTACTTCGTCCGCTCTTTGGAAAAACTTTTTTGGTCATTTTTCTTTTCCAGTACGTTTCCAATAAGTCCAGTTGAATCTGCGCGATCCTTTTATTTTCCATTTTTTCTCTGTGCGCCTCTTTTTCTTTGAACTCTCGGCTATCGGCGATATCGTCTTGAATGATTTGATATAATCTCTTTTTGGCTTCCGCGGTGTTCTGCGCCGTCTCCTCCAGTTCCTGCTCGTATAATTCTCCCATGCACTTGATCGTCTTTTGCTCTTCGGTCTTGAGGCGTCGCTCTTCGTCTTTTATCTTTTCCCGCTCTTTCATTTGCTGGTCGAGTCCTTCTCTCATGCGTTTGTTGTTGAGCACTTTTTGGCGAGCCTCTTCGGCATCGGGATCCCACAAATCTTCCTTTTTGCTGTGCTGGTTCTTGTCTACCCTGACCAGGGTCATATCTCGGAAACCGGGCTCCTTAATTTTCGCCATGACGATCTCCGGGTCCAAATTGGTGGGCGTGTCGGGAATGATGTGTGTTTTCTTTAACGGGTTGACTTGAAAGATCGTATGCGGTTTGACCGACTTCTCGGCTTTCAGGAACATTTCCGCCAGAAATTTGTCCCGGTGGACAAAATTAATTTCTTTTTTATCATCTTTTGACATGCCGGGAACTCGACAGGCCTGCACTTTCTTTTTTTTTTTTTTTTCTTTTTTAATTTTATTTATTTTGGGGCTGTGACGCTCACGGTCAGCCGACGTGAGTTTTGATTGGCGATGCACGTTGACATCGCTGCGCATTGTTACAAAGGCAGCGGTGATGCCATCTTAAATGACATCACCGTTCATCGCCGCCATCACTGAGTGGCTTATTCCATATGTTCATTTCAACACGATTTGCTGCTCTCAACAGTCCTACTTGCTGTTTTGTGGTTGGTGCCTTGCTCAAGGGCATGATGTCATGTTATCAGGATTATGGACGAGTGTCTGTCCAATTTCAATTTGCCTCGCAGCGGGACTTGTACCGTGACCCTATAAATGATCACACATACCCGAGTATCTTTTTCAATTCTTTTTTTTTCCTTTTTGCTTCAATTTCTGTTGCTTAGCAACAACCCTGAGGTACTTTTGATACAGTTCACAATGCTGGGCGGAAATACTGTTGAGATTACAACAAATATGTCATGATTATAAGAATGAAGCCATAAAATGGAGAAAATGACTCAATTTTACTTAATTTCATCATTCTTCAACCCACCCGCCCCCGCACTTTTTTTAACTCGTTCAGCCAGACGAAGTGCAAAAATGTGTCAAATGCAGTACCAGGGTTATTGTCATTTTCACTCAAATTGCAGGACCGACAGAATATTGAGTTTTAGGACTACTTAGAAATTCAATTCAGCGTAAGAAACCTTAGACTCTCTTCTTTCGTCACAAAAAAGAGTTAATTCCTAAATCATATGGGTCTGGAGTTATATGAGCTTGTAATGGGGGCGGCTGCTCAAAATACAATACATACATATTCATTTATATAGCTCTTTAACAGCAGCTGAAAGTGCTAACAGACAAAAGCCAAATTCTGCCCCCTTTTGGGAGCGAAAAATCATTGCCAAAGCGCATTATCGGCACCCTCCGTAAGAAAAACCAAAACCCGCGAAGGGCGCTCCACGTCATATTTTCAAATCCCGAATAAATTTGCGAATGGCAGTGAATGAGTTAATATAGTTCTACTCTATAGAATTGTTTTCAACTAAGTGTGTCGACCGACTTTGCCCTGCAGAATTTTGAACAGGCTCAAACACGCTTTTTGGAGATGGCAACTTATCCCTATGTATGCACATAATAACACACACACTCCACCAACAAAGTACACCCACGGATTAGTGTGATTAGTTCAGCTCTTTCCGATGTCTCTCACGAGAGATAAAGTCCCCCAAGGTTGAAGCTGGATAAGTTATTTGCGTGCATGTGTGTGCGCGAGAGAGAAATATTGTTGTCAATGACTGAACGTTTTTGGCTTTGTGGTGTGCCAGCAGGCAAATATAGAGGACATATGTTGTTGAAAGAAATGGATATTTATCATCCCGGAGAGTGTGAAGTGGGCAAGCGTCCCAAGAGGATTGTAGGAGAAAAAAAAAGACTGGGGTGGGGATGAAGACAATGAGAAATTACTTTGGTTAGCTTGCTTGCTAGCTAGAGAAATAATACGGATCAACACTTTTGGTCAGAGATGACTTGTCACAAAATGTATTTTGATACTGATTTGAACTCATTCACCGCCAGACGATATGCAAATACTGTATGTGTCCATTCCAGTGCCAGGGTTTTTGTCATTTTTACTCAAATTGCAGTACCCGCAGAATATTCAGTTTTAGGACTACATAAACCTTCAATGCAGCGTAAGAAACCTTCGACTCACTTCTCACAAAAAAGACAAAAAAAGTTAATTCCTAAATCATATGGGTCTGGAGAGTTATGTGAACTTGAAATTGGGTTGGCTGTTCAAAATACAATACATATTGATTTATATAGCGCTTTAATTAATAAACAACATATGGACAGGTGGACGAATAAATAAATAAATAAATAAATAAACGGATGGACGAATAAATCTAGCTATCTATAAACTTGCTATCTTTTTGAGTTATTCCGGGTTGAGTGGACGCTGGCCCGTGTGGCTGCCACTGCTCACCCACAGAAAAACGTATCATGTGACTGTAAAGTGACCTTGAGAGTTTTGAAAGGCGCTTATAAATGAAATGTATTATTATTATTATTTAACAACAGCTGAAGCTGCAACAAAGCACTAACATGGACAAAAGGCAAATACTGCCCCCTCGTGAAAGGGAAAAATATTAACAGAGGTCTGACCAGCGCTTTATTGGCACCCCTGCAGGAACAACCAAAACCCGAACAAATTCGGGAATGGTGCTCCACGTCATGCTTTTTAATTCCCGAATAAATTTGGGAATGGCAGTGAATGAGTTAAACCCTTTTTTTAACTAATACGTTTGTATCACTGTGAAAAAGGCCTTATGTGTTCAAGAAAAAAACAACCCAAAAATAATGAATAGTTCACTTGCACTTGTGATTTATTTATCATGATTTAATTGACATACTGCCAGGTTCATAAATCTTGGAACATGACACATTGGAGCTGTTTCCTTTTTATGAGTTATGATGTGCCTGCTGTCAAAAGCAGCAAAATACAATACAATACATATTGATTTATATGGTGCTTTAACAACAGCTGAAGCTGAAACAAAATGAATTTAGAATCACAATTTTTCTTCACAGTGCAGCTGGACAATGACTCAACTGCTCACTGCAAAACGCCATTGTAAGCGACATTGCGAGTTCGCTCTGACCTCCAAAATAAATCGAGATATCCCCAATCCTTCAGTATCTAATTTTGCTTCTTCTCCGCCGCCCATCACGCCATCCGTCTCCTTTTGTGTGACACCCTGAACGTACTGTACTTCGGACACAAAGTGAAAGCCTCTGCGGCGTTTGAATCCGAAGCCATCTCTCATCATTTATTCATAGAAAGAGACCTTTTGCTCGATTGTCTTAGAATGGATTTCTTTACTTCGAGCCTGACGGACCAACATTTGGGTCATATGGTTTTCGGTGTGAATATTCTGATACACGCAAGGTGTTGGACACAGCTGCTGGGAATGACTCATTACATCTCTCTGTCTCTGTCTGTCTATCTGCCTACCTGTCTGTCTGTCGCTATCTGCCGCTAGCTCTCATTATCTGCCGCTATCTCTTGCTATCTCTGGCTGTCTTTGGCTGTCTTTGGCTGTCTCTGGCTGTCTCTCGCTATCTCCCGATATCTCTCTCGATCTTGTCATCACTATCTCTGTCTATCTACCTAGCTGTCTGTCTGTCGCTAGCTCTCGCTAGATGCCGCTAGCTCTCGCTATCTGCCGCTAGCTCTCGCTATCTCGCGCTATCTCTGGCTAGATGCCGCTAGCTCTCGCTATCTCGCGCTATCTCTGGCTATTTCTGGCTATCTCTCGCTATCTATTTATATCTCGCTATCTGTCTATCTCGCTATCTCTCTCTATCTCGCTATCTCTCTATCTCACAATCTCTCTCTATCTCTATCTCCCTATCTATCTATCTATCTATCTATCTATCTATCTATCTATCTATCTATCTATCTATCTATCTATCTATCTATCTATCTATCTATCTATCTATCTATCTATCTATCTATATCTCGCTATCTGTCTATCGCGCTATCTCTGGCTATTTCTGGCTATCTCGCGCTATCTATTTATATCTCGCTATCTGTCTATCTCGCTATCTATCTATCTATCTATCTATCTATCTATCTATCTATCTATCTATCTATCTATCTATCTCTATCTCCCTATCTATCTCTCTCTCTCTATCTCCCTATCTCTCTATCTCTCTATCTCTCTGGTGATGACGTGTGATCATGTCCTCACTCTTGACACGTTTCCCTTTTGCTGCATCGACTCAAGACTTTTGTTTGTGCATGTTAGTGAATGGGATCAGCGTGTCTGTCTGTCAAAACAATTAGCCACCGAGTGTGGACTAATTTCCCTTCGGGTGACCAGTCGAGTCAAATATGATAAAATAACGTGCGAGATGATGACGTTTGTTTCACTACAGAAATGCTGTTGGATGACTTCCTGTTAACCTACCTGGTGTTCATGTCCACCTCTGACCTCTGTCAAGCTCTGCTGGGACAATATCCTTCCTGACATATAAAAATCTGTACACGTCCATTCAGGTTAGAAAAAAAAAGTCTTGTTCGTTCAGGCTCCTTGACTGCTTTCACCTATAGCAGCGTGCGCGGGAGGGGCCAGGAAGAGGGCAAGGATGCCCTCTTCAGGAAGCGCAAAGTCCTGCAGTTGGTTGCCCACTGGAGCCGACTCGACAAGGACTTCCTCAAGGAGGAGGAGCATGTTCGGGGTTTTATGAAGGTACGGAAAAATCAAAAAGAGGGTCATCACGTCTGGAGATTATGCACACGTATGGTTTAATACTGTTTTTTTTTTGGGGAGGGCGAGGGGGGAGTTGTCCCTGCATAACCTGACGGCCTGGTCGATGGGTTGCTATGGAAACCAACGCCGCCAGGGTTGGCATGGGTATAATCTCGCGTAGTGCGTAACCAGGGCCATAGTTGCCTAGCAACAGAGAATTAAGACTTCAACTGGGGAGGTTGCGGAAGGCGTCTGGAGGGGCGGGGGAATCTTTTGATGGGTCAACGACAGGATGGTGGGGGGGGTGATCAATGATGCTGCTTCGTGTATGCTTAAACCCGACGGATATATCGTATTCACCCACGTGTTTAAAAATATGCACCCATCTTGATATTGATACACCATATTGCCACGCGGCTGTGAGGAAAGAGGCGGTGTTTTTCAAAACTTATGAGACAGTTGCAATTTCAAGATCACCCAATCACCTTAAATTGTTTAATAGTGCATTGAAATCAGTGGTGGGCCGTGCATGTCACTCCTAGGCCTTCAGTAGTGCTAAATCTGAATCAATCCACAGCTGCGAGTAAGGTGTGAGATTTACTACACGTCCACTAGAGGGTACCGTTAGCCAGGAAATGACTTGTGACTTGAAGAAACTTAAGAAATACTGTTCAAATTTTGACTATGAACGTGTGGATTCATGATAACCTCATAAAATGGCCATATTATACTAGCTAATTTTTGCTAGCTTCGGAACTGTCCAACCTTTCTTAATGACGTCCGTCTATTCTTCACATTAGTCTGTGATTCACATGTTTTTAGGCCAGCGGAGAAAGCCTTGCAGGCCCTGACGACCCACCACTGATTGAAATACAGACAACAGACCCCAAAAAATCAAAGACCATATATGGACATACAAAGCTTCCTGTCGCAATGTTATTATGACCTAGCAAAACCAATTACTGGATGGAGTTTCGCGTAAATACGAAATGAGTCCTTCTCAAATCAAGATCTGATTGTTATATCGCCATCGTGCTCTGTTAGACTCTATACAGGTGTGTCCTCGAAGATCTGTACGAGTTCCCGACTCTGGAGAAAGACCTCAAAGAGTTCCAGAAGCTTCTGCGTCGCCGACAGTAAGTGCAATCCTATGCATTTGCTTCATTACAAATTGTTTTTCCAACGTGTACTTTCCTCACTTTTTGCGGGACTTCGTTGCAGCACAGTGGATGACTGTCCGCCGACGCAAAAGGTACGTGCGTGATTCAATCTTTTTTTTTTCTTCTTCACCATCATGACTTTTGAGTCAAAGCTGTCAGAAACACGATTGCTATGTTCTCCGCCAGAGCAAACCGATGCACCAGCAGTTGAGTTTGAAGGAAAACTATTTGCAACTTCGCTCTCCGCAATGTGAGACGAAAGAAGGTTAGTCACTCGCTCTTCTGGATTTTTCCGGAGCTCTATCTCACGTCCTTTTTTTTCTTATGACGTCCATATCTACCTCCCAGTTATTTGCTGCGTTTACGTAAGCGCCGACTCCTACCTGAGCGTCCACACGCATCCCTCGCTGGAGGCCCACGAGCTTCTCAGAATCGTGAGACTGAAGATGGACAGGTCAGAAGACGACATGGTGCTCGCCGTGGTCTCCCACACCGGAGGTAAACGCACGCATGAATCAAAACATTTCTCCTTATGATCGTTTTCTCAGGATTGTTCACTTTTTGATTGTTTACGTCCTCAGAACGCAGGATGTTGCAGCCCAGCGACTGCGTGTACTCTGAGTCGCTGACCCCGCAAGGCAGACTCGTCGTCTGTCGGAGGGATCTGGCTGAGATCTTGGTATGTCGATGAAATTTTCATGTGATCTACTTTTATGCAGATGTAATGTCAAAGACGTTTGTTGGGACACTGTGAACGAAGGCTCGAACGCAGGAAGATTGTCTTTTACTGTCGCCAGCCATTCATGATCAATCTCAACCTTTGCTGTCCTCTGCCAAGCTATTTATTGAGAGTATATACAAATGTAAGTTATACATTAGTGAAACACAGTCTTCTTGATTTGAATACCACGCCCCTGGACGTCCCATGTTACAAGCACCAACATCCATAAACCAACAGAATGTCTACATTTTAATGGTTTGTCTTTCCATGAACTGATAGATTTGTAACGTGGTTAATGAGGTCTTCCTGTGCATGAGTTTACCAAGTCCTAAATTCTGCCCAAGGCTAGATCTCCTACCTGAGGATGACAGTTTAACAGGCTATGTCTGTTCACCTCAGATTGACGCCAGATTTTCTGTGCTTCCATTGTGGGCCTTTCAATATGATAACTTCTATTCTCTATCATACAGCGAACGTCCGTTTTTTTTTTTGTCAAGGGAGATTTGACCGAGAGTGAAAATAAGTGAGGAATAATTCTTGACTTTCCGCAGCCTCCTTTGACGGACGGCGCCGAGCTCAGCAGGAGGCCGGTGCGCCTTTTGGGGATTAACACGTGGGACGTAGCCGCGGCGCTCACACACTTGGACTGGAGCCTTTTCAAATCCATCCATGAGGTATGAAACGACGGGTAGTTTGTCGGAAAAAAAAGGTAACTGAAGTCTCGCGACAACTGTCCTTTATTTGTCTCACGGTGTAGAATTTTACATTTCGCAGCAGCAAAAACAAAATCCAGGAGCTGCTGTAAAGGCAGCCACTCTCGCGGCGCCATCTTGATGTCAAAAACAAAAAACACACACACAACAGTGAAAACTTGACTTCATCACGTTTTTGTTTTTTGCTAACTAAGCTAATTTGTCGTCATGCAGCAAGAGCTGGTCTACTACACCCTCAGGCGCATTCCCGGCGGGGGCCACACAGCGGCGCTCTCCGTCCTGCTGCAACGTTGCAACGAGGTCCAGCAGTGGGTTATGTCGGAAGTTCTCATGTGCGCGTCGCTCAACAAGAGGGTGCAGCTGCTTAAAAAGTTCATCAAGATCGCCGCTCAGTAGGGACACTCGCTTTTGACAGAGAATTTTAAATATGATGAGAGGTTTTATTTTTTTTATTTTTTTTTTTTTTGTGTTAGCTGCAAAGCTCAAAGGAATTTAAACTCTGCCTTTGCCATCATCATGGGACTCAACACTGCGGCCGTCAGTCGACTCAACCAAACTTGGGAGGTGAGCGTCCACTTGTAACTTTTATCCAATTACATTCTCAATGTTTTATGTATTTCTTTTTTTCAAGAAATGTCCTGGGAAATTCAAGAAGCTTTTCGCTGAATTGGAGCTGATCACGGTAAGGACAAAAGGCACATCTGTGATTCATTTTGGATAAGACTTTCCCCTCTTTTTTTTGTGCTTTTGTCATTATCTTGTCTTTCTCTCTCCTCCTCCTGCAGGATCCGTCTCTTAACCACAAAGCCTACCGAGAAGCTTTTAAAAGAATGAAACCTCCAAAGATCCCTTTCATGCCTCTTCTCTTGAAAGGCAATCGCACACACTTATTCATTGCGTGCATTGCCGAAATAAAACTTATAATTTCCCCTTTCATCTCCTCCTCCTCCAGATATCACCTTTATTCATGAGGGCAACAAGACTTTCCATGACAACCTTGTTAATTTTGAGAAGCTGGTGAGTGGAGTCTATCTCTTTTTTCAAGTTTTTTCATTTTGTACTTATATTTACATGTAAATAAATTGATAAATGCGTAAATAGATAAATAGATACATCAAGAAAATTGGTAAGCAAATAAATAGGTACTGCTGAAAAAATAGGTGAATAAATAAATACGTAAATGAATAAATAGGTACATAAATAGGTACATAAATAGTAAATGAATAAATATGGAAATAAGTAAATGAATAAATAAGTGAATAAATAGGTAAAAATAGGTACGGAAATAGGTGAATAAATATGGAAATAAATAGGTCAGTAAACAAATAGGTAAATAAGTAAATGAATAAATAAATAACTAAGTAAATGAATAAATAAGTCCATGAATAAATAAGTAAATGAATAGGTAAATGAATAAATAAAAAGGTAAATAAATAAACAACTAAGTAAATAAGTACAATGAATAAATAAGTAAAAAATAAATGAATAAATAAGTAAATGACTAGGTAAATAAATGAATACGTAAATAAATGACTAAGTACATGAATAAATAAGTAAATGAATAGGTAAATAAATGAATAAATACAAAAGTAAATAAATAGACAACTAAGTAAATAAGTAAATGAATCAATAAGTAAATAATAAATGAATAAATAAGTAAATGAATAGGTAAATAAATGAATAAGTACATGAATAAATAAGTAAATGAATAAATAAGTAAATAGCTACATAAAAAATTGCAAATTTCCCCATTGTGGAACGAATAAAGGTATTCCGATTCTGATAAATATGTAAATAAATAAATAAAACAAATACAAAAAATGATACTATTGTTTTTGTTTCTTTTACTTTTGGGTGGAAGGGCGTTCAAAGGGCTTCAGTATTCACGATTGTTGAACTTTTGACTTTTTTTTTCCCCCTTTGTCTCATGCCACCAGCATATGATCGCAGACACAGTTCGATTGATTCGACACTGCCAAAGTGACCAAACAGGTAAGGAGATGCAATATGGCATCAATTCTTCGCTTTTAAGAGATACTGAGAAATGTTTTTTTTTTTCATTATTCCAATGACTCACATATTTTTTCTGACTAAAATCATCCAGGAATGTTTTTTTCCCTTAATTTTGCTTTGCATACTAAGGCATAGTCCTCATCATCAAGAATATATGCCATATTTATTGCTGCTAACCATCAGCAGCATTTTACAATCATTTTAGCGTTAAGCTAACCAGGCCAAAGCAAACAAAATCTTCTTTTAACGACTCGTGTACTCCGATTGTTTTGAAACCCCCACAATGGCTCCAACTTCGTGCCACAGCATCTTTAATAAATGCTATTCTCTGCCTGGCAGGCAATGAAGTGATCGGCGTCGACAGCGCAGAATTGCGGACGAGCGTCCACTACCTACACATCATCGACAATCAGCAGACGCTCTTCGAGCTCTCCCACAAACTCGAGCCGCGAGCTTAGTGCCCGCGTCCTCTCGGTGGACGGCGAGATATAGCGCGGTAACCCAAGCACTGAAATATGTGCGCGACACGTAAGGACGCTAACCACACACTCGCGCACCCACAACAATGAACAACCGGTTAACCACAAGGTGCCAATTATTCTGACTCAACCATCACAAAGAACTCAACTTTGATATGAGTCGAGAAGGATGTAAGTATGTTGTACAGTATATATTGGATTTAATATGACCTTATTTTATTTTTTGTGATGAGTATTTTGGTTATTTATAAGCCTGACTTGCAGGTGGAATGTTCCGTTATGTTATGTGCTGTTGCCTCAGTGTACTGTTGGTCAATGGTGACTTGATGGCCTCGTCATTTCAGGAGTAAAAAAAAAAGCCTATTGAAGGCTTCCGTGTGTTTGCAAACTTAATTTGCTACATCGCCTTTTTATATTAAATATCTTAACACAAGATCTTGTCCAAGCTGCTAGATGTATCACGTCGCTGTTTTATTTTTCTCATTCGGCGTGCGGTTGATGATGTACCTCAACAAACAATGGTCAGTGTTAAAAAAGCATTTTGCAAACATGCTCTGCGTATGAACCATAACGTGTTAATCTATTAACGCGCCCTCGTGCCACTTTGACAGTGTACAGAAAGACGTTGAAGCGCACCGACTGACTCTTTTAAGCCACTAGTTCTCCTCTGAGTGCGCGATCGATTGATTGTGGGATTCTGACCCTTAAGATGCAAACCAAGCCACTTTACTGTAATTTTTTTTTCACTGGGGCCTGTCTTGTTCAACATCAGTGTAATGGTATAAAAAGTAGATGCCTGATTAGGAACACATTGACAATCAAATGCAGTACAAGAATTGCATTTTTCAATTAACTTCGTTTACCGATGATAATAATTGGCACTAACTCGTGCTGTCAAAAGGCCTTGGTTGCACATTTAACAGATAAGTGTTTATTTTTGTGGTACCAAACCACAATTTTCAACAAGAGTGCAGTTCTCCACCCGCGCTTGAATTCAAACTGTCTGTTGATCAAGCTTGAACAAATGAATCTTTATACAGACTGAATTTTTGAAACTGCCATTCCAATTGACATTAAGTCAAACGTTCAATGTTCTTTATCGTTGATGACTGAGTTAATGGTGGTTGCATAAGTGTGCGCGCCCTCATATAAGTAGTGAGGGTAGCTCTCTTGAGAATTAACCAAACCCAAATTAAATTTTTCAAGACCACAAAGCTTGAAATAAATTACAATAATAATTCATTTCATTTCTTAGCGCCTTTTAAAACTCTCAAAGTCACTTTACAGTCACGGGATGAAGTTTTTCTGTGGGTGAGCAGCGGCAGCCACACCGCGCCAGCATTCGCTCAACCTGGAATAACTCAAATAGATATTAGCTGGTTAATAGATAACTAATAGCTAGCTAGTTAGATAGCAAATAGATAGCAGCTAGGTAGACAGCTAGCTAGTTAAGTAGCAAATAGATAGCGAATCATTAGCAAATAGATAGATAGCTAGGTAGCCAGACAGCTAGTTAGATAGCAAAAAGATAGCTAGTTAGGTAACCAGCTAATAGAGAGCTAACAGCCAATACCTAGCTAGATAGCTAATATTTTTCCCGACTCAATTAGCTAGCTAGCTAGCTACAATGTCATGAGTGTATGTCTGCACAAGCACACACTTCATTTGATGTGTTAAAAAGCAGTTCCGTTGTTGCTCTTTGTTATTTCTTTCAAATGCAGTTTATGAATTGCTCATGTGGCAAAAAGTAGTGCACGGGGTTCATTTCAGAAGGGCCATGTACGAGTACTCTTCAATTAAATATGACAACTGTACCATACTCGTCGCACGTTAACACGGAGTCAAATCTGTGCAATAGTTGACTTTTGCACCCTACTCTTGAAAGTCGTCGACGTTTTTAATACAGTAGAATTTTTATATCGCTCGCTGTCAACTAGTGCAGTTTTGTCCTGCACATGTCACATTTGCTCGACGAGAGGGGGACAAAGAATGCACTCGTACATGGACTTTTAGAAGAATACGTAAAGTCTCGTTATATCGATATTCAAGGGAGTCCGAAAAAATATTGATATAACCGGGACTATCTATATATCCGACCCTGTTTGCATGTAATTTTCTCCGTGCATAGAAATAGTATCGATATAACCGGGACTATCGATATATCCGATATCGATATAACGAGACTTTACTGTATTAAGGCTATGGTAAGCAATAGATTATCCCCATTTTATTCTGAGGCATGACAGTGACAATGCTGTAGCATTGTGTTGTCGCCACTTGAGGGCGCCAGAGGAGCTATTGTAGAGGAGGCTTCTTCCTCTACGTTTATTTGGTTGTTAGAATCATGTTTGACATCTTTTTGCATGATACAAGAAAAAAAAATAACGCAATGCAAAGGAGTGACATGTCGATGACTTTGTACTTATGTAATATGTGTAAATTGACAGCAATTTACTTCCTGTTATTAGTAGGGCGAGGAGGGGAAAAAAGTGAACCACAAAGCAATACATTGATATCCACTCGATGTTCTGAAGCCACATGTCTTTCCTATAGAGATTATTTACTATGTGGACATTTGAACTGAAATGAATAAATTATAGGTTTTATGTGAAATGAGCAGGTCTCGAGTGAATTTGTGCCGCTCTGGTGTGTGGAGGCGTTGACCCAATGACAGCATGCCAAAAAAAACACCTACGAGTCAGGTGAAATTGCCTTCCAACCGTTTTCGCCCATACCTGATCTGATCAAATGTGAACTTTTCTCCAGCAATAAAGACGTACTGCATCCTCCTTTTCCTCTGTGTTGGTTACATGGTACCTACCACGCTTCCTTCAGGTATCCCACGGTGAAGCTGTTCCAAATGTCCATTCTGCTCAGAAATCCACATGGATTTGTGGTGTCCACAAAGAAGGTATGTCCTGTTTAAAAAACCACCAGCTAGACAACACATAAAAAGGTGGCGAGCATTCTGTTATGATTGGCCTTAGTTGGGGAAAATGGAATTACTATGCACATAATTCGGCAACATATGTGGCGACCCCTAGAAGGGAAATGCCGAAAGGAAAAGAAGATAATTCGGCAACATATGATTTTGTCTTGAGTGAGATGTGAGGAAACAAGTTAAACATTTTTTTTAAACCACGAGATCCTCAGGACCACTTTCATTCAGAAACATGTTTAAACGAATTGATATTATATAGAAATAATAAACAAATATTAGTCACCTACTAATTTGTGAAAAATGTTGACTAATACACATACGATAGCCTATATTGTCCTGTAGGAAATTATCATACAAAATGTATTGAGCAACTGCTGCAAGGGGGCTTTTGCCAACAGTGCTATTAAAGCAAGCACCGCTACTGACTGATTTAAATACTGTACAGTATTCTGCGACGTGAAACGAAAACAATTCCAGTACAATATTAATTTTGTGGGCTTTTGGTAGTGTACTGTGGTCCAAATCAAAAGAAATGTCAATGTTCCAAATTATTTGTATGCAAATCTCCCCCCGCCCCCCAAATTAAAGCCTCTCTGTTCATCTGGCAGTCGGCCACGCCCGCAACCAACTTTCGCGCGGAACATCGGACTGCACCATTTGATGCGGAATAGGGGGTGTTAAAGACGGAAATGTTTTTTAATCCAGTAAAATATTCCCAGGAAATTAACACAAACAGTTAAATCATGAATATAAAGATGCAAATAAATTATTAAATGTGGATTGCGACCGATAAAGGACTACTTATGCATAAGATATAAACTTGTACCTAACGATAACGACCTCTGCTTTTTGGTAAATGTATTTACCTATGTTAATGTTTAAATCCATTTCGCCTCGTCTGTGTACATACAGCACTCTGAAGATATTGTATTTTGTGTAGTTTTATTGAAGATATTCTGTTAAACGTCGAAAAAAATGCCTCTTAAACCAAAGGTAAATTCATTTTAAGATGTTTTGTTGGTGTTGCTCACTCTTTCCCGTCAGAAACGCGTCTCTGTGAGTCGAATTAACATCGTCTTGTCCATTCCGTCTAAAAAGAAAAAAAGGAAGCTGCTCCTCATCTTAAATTGTCTTTCGTTCATCGTTCAACAATTGATTAACGAGTTGTGAATTAATACCATTAAATAACAACAGTTTGAATCTTGTTGTGGTGTATGTCCTATGCCCAACGCGAATTAAAACATCGTCAATAGATTCGTGACCCAAAAAAAAAAACAGTTAAAGGCCCAGCTTTGCATTTTACTGAGAAATGGGCATGAAGCTAACTACGGATTCCACATATCTTCCCAAAGGCAATGCGTTTCAAGTCCAAGTTTATTACTGACGAGCTGGCTCGTCTCTTCAGCCAGTCGGACAGCGAAGAGGACTTTGAAGGCTTCAGTGAGGACGATGCAAGAGAGGACTGGAGACATTTTAACATGCAATTCAAGACGAAGGTACGACTCGTAACGCCCAATATTTGGCCAAAACTCAAATATGATGGGCGCAATGTTGAAAGTTGCTCATAACTTGTTTTTTCCTGATTATTTTTGCTCAAATCCAAATCGTACAATCGTTTTTTTTGTTTTTTGGGGGGGGGGGGGGGGGGGTGTCCACATTTGATATCTTGGCAGACAGTGGAGCCAGAAGATGGTAGCGATACAGACACAGGCTTCTACTCTGATGGTGAGGATACACCAGTGCCTAGGAGAGGAAGTCTCCTCGTAGCTCTCAGGTATGTGTACTTTTACTAAGGCAGTGTTCAGCATGTATCTGATGTTAACGCAAATCCTATATGTAGACAGAATATATATTACTCTTCGAGTCTCATAATCGTCCAGTATTTCATGTTTGTTGCATATCAATTTCTCTTCTCAGATTTCCAGTCAAACAGTCACCCACCCCAAAAAAGAAGCCACAAGCAAAAAGCCTCGTAAAGCCGATTAAAGAAACCGTGGCGCAGAGGGTGAGGCAGGGGATGAAGGAGCAGCAGGATAAACAAAGACAAGTGAAGACAGAGAAGAAGACGAAAGACGAAGAAGCTGTGTGCCCAAGTCTAAGCAAGCGGGACAAAAACATCCAGGAGAACAAAGCCATGGTAGTTATAATAATAGCGAGTGACAATACAATGACAAACAATATGAACCATCCTATTATAAACGTTTACCGCCCTGCGGTCTTCTTCTTGACTGTTATCTTCCAGCTGGCCAAGCTGTTTGCTGATTTCACCAATATGCCAGACCTAAATTTGCCCGACACCCCTCAAGTGAGCACTGCCACTCAGCCAAACACTCCATCTCTATTTGCAATGCTTCAACAAACCACTTTCTTAATTCGAGCCCTCGTTTTATTCACATTGCCGCAGAAAAAGAGGCGCTCTCCGATAAAAGCAACGCCGCGCAAACGGAAATTGGAGCTCTGCAGCGGGTCTGAAAGGAGGAACCCATCTCGTAAAGCTCGCCCTCCTGAGAACTTTGCCGTGGACCAGGAGTGTGAGCCGTTGCCCCGCAGTGGTCCTAAGGCGATGGACCTCAGGAGACTGATAGAGGTACAATACCTAACACTGCATCAACTCCACAGAGCTCTTTTTCAAATCCTGCATCATTCTTTAAGTTTCGATTATCGTAATTGTTTGCTTTTATAATAATACATGTCATTTGTTATACTGATGAATAAAGATTCTTCTCTAATAGAGTGAACCCAACTCATTCTGGACCCAACCGCAATCGGTGAAAATCTTAATTGTGGAGACCATGTTTTGTCCCACATGTATTAAATATTTAAACCCAACCATCCCACCCATTAAATATTTAAACCAAATCACACCCTTAAAGGACAACCAACGTCACTTTTTTGTTTAACTGACATCAGAAAAACGTTTTATAGCATCTAAAATACCCAAAACACGCAGTATGATATTTTTATTCAAATGCAAAACACCAATAAAAATGACAAAGTGTCCAAAATCTGCAAAAAATTGAGCTGCGAATTGGGCATTTTCCGAAAGTCCCGCCCCCAGTTCGTGACGTCACACCAATACGTCTTGCATTTCTGGAAAATCAAAACAATGGCTTCAGATTCGGAGAATATGCTTTCTTGTTACAATCCATTATGAATATGATTAAAATAGTTCTGAAGAGGAAAGCATACATGTTTGCAATCGATTAAAGAATTTATTCCATGCCATTTTGAGGCAACATTGGGGAGAAACGGATCACCAGAAAAGAGGCACAAAATGGCGACCTCCTGTGGCCACCTCCGTTTCCCCAGGCTGATAAAATCCTTATATGGAGCTTGGGCACCCTCTTCTGGTGGCTTTTGGGTGCAGCACAAGGTTTTCAGACCAAACAATACAGCAAAATACATTGACGTGGTGGAAGGACTGCTACAATGTGTCTTTTTTTTCGGTCAGGGGTGTTCCTTTAGTGATGTCACGTACGGACTCGTCACCAACTCAAAAACAAGACTTCTTGAATATTCAGCGCGAGTCTTAAAATGTAAAATATAGCTATATGCGGTGGAATCTTTTTAAAATACGCTCAGTAGAAGTCATTTGAAGCCATTTCACAAGTTATGGGCACAACTTGTCCGGAGATGTCGGTTGTCCTTTAAAGTACTCATTAGAGCTTGTTCTCACTTTCACTGTTAAGCATTCAAACCCCCATTCAAGCATTCAGCAATTTGACCAATGTTTGACCTGGTCTCATGATTGGCAGGTGGATGAGGACAGTGCTGGGAATAACCCAGCAAAGAAGCGGAGGAGCCATCGACGCAGTCAGTACGAGTTCAAGTCGGTAGATGACATCACCGAAGATGACTTGGAGAACATAGCGTTGCGCAGCAAAGATAAAATCTGGGACAAGGACAGAGTGAGTCATCGATACTTTGATGGCTTATCTGTGGGTGCTGCTTAAGTCGTGTCGTTTGTTCACTGTGCATCAGTGAGGGTGAAGTAACATATGTGATACTTTGCATTTTTTTCCCCCACCGCCTTTGTTGTGTACTCTGTGCAATGCCTGTGTTGTCCCTCCCACCCCTTAGGGAAGCTCATGCCACCAGTGCCGACAGAAAACCCTCGACACAAAGACCGTGTGCCGCAGCGGCTTCTGTTCTGCAGGCAAGGGCCAGTTTTGCGGGCCGTGCCTCAAGAACCGCTATGGCGAGGATGTGCGCACAGTCTTGCTCAACCCGGTCAGAAAGCAACTTGCTTATCAATTTATCCTCTCAGATTTCCAGTCAAACAGTCACACACCCCCAAAAAGCAGCCACACCACAAGCAAAAAGCATCGTAAAGCCGATTAAAGAAACCGCGGCACATAGGGTAGTTACAAAATGAGAAAAAAAATTATCCTATGTCATTATTTATTGGCGACAAATCATGCATTACATCTTTATTCATCGATCAATGCCGATAACGCACTGTGACTGGCAGAACAATTCAGTTGAGAGGAGAAGATAGGTCCTATCTTCTCACAACAGAATGTTTGTCTGAACTAAATAGGCTAAGATTTCACACAAACTGACACGAGATCATTATTTCAGTCTACATATGTACAGTACCGCTTGTGGTATTTTTTGTTTGTTGATTTTTCATACAAAATGTGTGCTTTGTCAAGATAATGAAGGTTTAACTGTCGCTTTGCGGTTTATAAATTGCCTTCAGTCTCGGGATCGGGCATTTTTCAATTGGCATTTTTTTGCCATAAGAAAGTTGCAATCACCAGCTCCTTAGCACATAAAAAAATAATATCAGTTTTTGCTTCTTAACACGGTGAGAGAGAAAAAAATTGAATTGCAGGCGGAGCAATAAATGTTTTAAAATAGTTTGCGTACTCATTTAATATTTAACTTTAAAACACAGAGGAATAATGAACCGTTGACTCCTTCATCAGATGTCAAAAAAGTCATATTGCATTTTAAATATGATGTTCACAGTGTAAGAAAGAAAAAGATGAAGCTAATTTCAAATGCAGTAACCAAAGGACACGTTGCAACTCTGCACCAAATTATCACTGCTTCTATTTAAAAAGAAGGCAGTCAATGAGATGTTGTCTTATCCGCAGACATGGGCCTGTCCCATTTGCAGAGGAATGTGCAACTGCAGTCTGTGTCGGAAGAAAGAAGGGCGCTGTGCTACTGGCATTTTGGTCGGACTGGCCCGCTACAATGGCCACGACAACGTCCACGAGTATCTGGAAAGGTACGCACACAACATCATATTGACATTGGCACATTTGCAGCGTAAATTTGCGTTGCACTGCATTGACACCAAGACATTCAAATGCGAAGTAAGATTAATTTTTGCCTTGTTTTGTCTCCTTGGCAGAATTCAGAAGGACCTCCAGTAAAGTCCACGGAGACGCCTCCTCTTACAGATGATACACTGCACAGTACTGTAGAACTCTTTGATAAATGGTGATTCTTTTAGGCTTAATCAAACTACTGTAGGGTTGTTATCCTAAGACGAAACCAACGCTACTATTACTGTACTTTTTTAATGTAGTTTTTTTTTTTTTTTAAACCTTGCTTTTTTTAAGCGACTGTGTACAGTTGTACCTCAATTTACAGTATCCTCTGGACAATAAGGCGCACCTTCAAACAAATGATACATTTTTAAATATTTCCATACATAAGGTGCACCACATTATAAGTGTCACCTTCAATGAATGCAAATATTTTTTTTCCATTTATGAGGCGCATGGTCAGCTTAAAAAATATTTTTTTTTAGGTGCACCTTATAGTGCAGAAAATACAGTACTTTAATTCCGCCCATCCTTGTAATTCAAATAACCAGTCCGTCAATTCCCATAAATATAATATAGAAAAATAGCACTTTACAAAACTACTTTATAACAACATACAATCATAATTCAAATAATGTTAAAAAAAGGTGCGTCCTGATTAAATCAGGGTGTGACCTGTGGTGGGTGTCTTCTGGCCACCTCTAAACAGTACAATATTGACATCAAGATGGACAAGAAACAATCAAAAGTACTTTGTTAGCTGCTCGCGCTAGTTGGTTTTCATAGGGAGGAATATATCCCATCAGTATTGTTGTTGTCAATCTACATGTTTTGCTGCACTGTGTTTAGACAGTGTTGTAACGGTGCGACAGCATTGTTTCCAAGAGCCAGTTTTCCTCAGGGCCAGTTGTTTTGTGGTTGTTCGCAGTCTTTCAAGTTTGTGGTCACAAGTTCAAGCATAAAGTCATCGGACCTAAAGGCTTGTGGTCTCAAAAAAACTGGTGAGTCGGGTCACTTGTATGTCAGGGTACCACTGCATGAGAATTCTTGTCATTTCACGATATCTCGTTCTAATAAAGACTGTCTTTCGTTTGCATTTTTTTTCACGTTTCTGTGGTAAATTGCAACAAAATCATAATTACCGTATTCCTCTTGGCATGCTTTTGTTTGTTTGCCTTGAAATATTTCTCATGTGAAATACACTAGGAAACTTCAAGCAAAATGAAAACCGGTAGGTTGGCGAGGTAAGACTTTTTAAAATCACTTTATTGTCACGTGTTATGCAGGCAATTCATGTTTTCTGCTTGACGTTAGATTTTTTTTTCTTCCTCCATTTTTGTTACTGACATAACACATTTGTACAAACGAGTTCTAGAAAATCTCCACAAACCGGTGCCTTTTAGGCCAACCTGACAAGAAAAAAAATGACATGGCGCAGAACACAGTTTAGAAAAAGATTTACAAATGAAATGTTGCGAGATAATATCACAAAATAAAAAGTTGGTTATCGCACAAAATATGAGTGAAAAAAAACATTGAAAATAGTTTGGCATCAACTTTTTTTTTTGTTTGAAACATTTTTTCTTTTTGCTTTAATTTTCTTCCAAAAAAAAGGAAATAAACACATGGTGCAATGAGGAATAAAAGAGAAAAAACCTCAACCATGCCATACACAAGTTTAGAATCAACACTCACAAATATAATTCCAGCAGGAAGGCAAATATGACAAATCAAGGATAATAAATTAGGTTTACACAGTAGGGCTGCTGTGTTTAATGGGAAGGGGTTGTATTTCAATGCAAACTATAAAATAGACATTTTTTTCTTCTTTTTTTGTAAATAAGACTACGCACTGGACTAACACTGAGCAACACCACCAGAAACATCTCATCACCACATAAACAGCCCGAACAACCCCCCGCCCCCCTTCCGCCAGATTGCATTTGTTCTGTGCTCCATCTCACCACCGCCCGTCCTCGCCGTGACCTTACCAGATGATGGTGGTTGGTTATCCGAATAGCACAAAAACCCAAAAGCATCCTCGCTGGACACCCCTTCAGCTGTTAGAACTCAAATGCACAATAGTGATAAAACGTCATGAATGAACCAAACAACCTCTCTCCTGTACGTGTGCTCTTGTTTCCGCCAAAGCTTCCTCCCTGACAATGTAAACATGTTCCACTAGATTGTCATTGAAAGTATTGCTTTCATCTCACAAACATTGTTGTAGAAAGCTAGATTGTTTTCTTTTATAGAAACCTTTTTTTAATGGCAACTGCCGCAAAAGGAATGCATTATATATAAATATTTCCATGTGCTTTTTTTTTTATCTGTTCCTTTGTTGGTGAATGAAATCTCTTTTTTTCTTTTTTTTTAACAGTTCATAAAGAAATCCACACCTGAATCAGATGGGATGACAAAACTCAAATTAGGTAGATCCTGTACAAGACACAAATCGTAATCGGGTTCACACACACACACACACACACACACACACACACACACACACACACACACACACACACACTTTACCAAGACTGCCTCTGCTCTGCAACAGTCCCCGTACCTTGATTGACCCTCATCCCTGTCTGACAGGTAAGAAACCGGTACACAACTTTGTGCATAGAGATAGATCTTCGCACGATTTAGAATTACAAAAAAATAAAAAGCATTATTGAATCTTTTTCTTAATCTGAACACAATCCTTCCCCACCTACCTCGCGTTACATCTTATTTTCATAACTGTATTACCTCATTGTGTTATTGGCTTTTAACTGTGTGTTAAATGAGTCGGATATTGATTTTTTTTTTTTTTGTCTTCAAGAAGCATCTGTAAAAGAAAATTCGCCACACCGGCGATCCCCGTGACGAACCGCCTATTCAAACTCCTCCTCTTCCTCCAGGTGATTGGAGGTGGTGGGTGTTTCAGGCTCAGAGTCACGGGAGAGTGTCGCCACCCTGACGATTTGAGGGGAAGCCTGGAGGCCCTCGGGGGCGTCGTCCTCCATGTTGTCGGTGGTGATGATGGCCACGGCGGCCCCGCCCTTTTTGTTCTGGTGGGTTTTGATGTGCTTGGAGAGGTGGTCGCTGCGCATGAAGCGCTTGGAGCATTCGGGACACTCAAAGCGTTTCTCTCCTGTTGGAGGACAAAAAAAATCACAAATCTTAAAAGTCAGTCTGAAACTCCTTCACTGCCAGTTGTGAATTTATTCTGGAATTTAAAATCTGACCTACAGCGCCATTCGCAAATTAGTTTGGGTTTTGTTTTTTTATGCTTGGGTGCCCATAAAGCGCTGGCCATGACCTCGGGTGATGTTTTTCTTTTCCACAAGTGGGCAGCCCTTTCCCTTTTTTTCCATGTTGGCGCCTTGTTCCAGCTTCAGCTGTTGTCAAAGCCATGTATACCCCAATATGTATGGTTTGCATTATATTTTTGACAGCTGCCCTCATTTCAAGCTCAGATAACTCCAGACCCATATCATTTAGGATATAACTATTTTTCTGATGAAAGAAGAGAGTCTAAGGTTTCTTGCGCTGTGTTGAATGTTTATGTAGTCCTAAAACTCAATATTCTGTGGGTTCTGGAATTCAAGTGACAATGACAAAAACCTTTGCACTGAAGTGGACACATTTTTGCACGTCTGGCAGTGAATGAGTTAAAAAGGTCAAATAGCTTTTCAGAATGTGCTTGTGTTTTGGACGTGTAGTATGCACATTCTACCCCGCATGTTCAGTTGAACTATTGGGGGGGGGGGAAAAAAGCATTTTTTTATTTTAACTTTGCTATTGCAGCATAATCGATTTTCTTTTTTTTTCCCTAGACAACACACAATACATATTTTTTTGCCAGTTATGTTTTAGACCTCCAAACTACGGCTTGCAGATCCCAGTTTTAGAGCCACTATCACGACCAAATATGGATAAGCAGAGATACATTACAAGAATGTAAAATGTTTTCATGACCAAATTTTACTTTTGAAATCCCATAGTTCATTTTCAGCACCCGCATTACCATCAAATATCAAGTGTGTGTGTGAGTGACTATTGCACCTGTGTGCGTTCTCCGATGTCTCTGCAGCTCATCGCTCCTGGTGAACCTCTTGCCGCAAAAGATCCAATTGCAGACAAACGGCCTCTCCCCCGTATGCCAGCGCAGGTGGGCCCTCAGGTGGGATGTCTTGCCGTACACTTTTCCGCAACCTTCCATGTGGCAGACATGCTGCTTCTTCTTCGTGGGGTCACCACTGTTTCTGCGCCAGAGGGGCAGGAGTCTTTTATACTGCGGCACTTTAAGTTAAGATTGCATAATTTCAGATGTGGGATCAAGTGTGATTTTCATGACCAACTGGGTTTCCACGAATTACACTTTGTGACAAATGTCAAAATAAATTTACACTCAGCTGTAAGATTTGTTTTAATTAAATTTTGGTTGGGAATCACTGCACTAAGAGCTGTAAATATGAACTTTACATTTTAATTTCAGATTAAAATGTAAAGTTAAAGTACACCAGATGATCCATCCTACCGCAATTTACTAACATACTTCCTACCTTGCATCTCCGTCTCTGCAGTTTGGGCAAGAGCAGGCGACTCGACGGAGCCTCTTGCTGGGCGGTCCCTCCTGGTCTGAGGAACTCTGCACAGATCCTAACTGATCTGGACTCATTGAAGAGCTGGATGCCACATTCCCTACCGTGACCGTCACCGGCGATGACTGAACTTTGACTCCATCCTGTCCTTGCGGTTGACCTTAGGGTGAGAAACGGCACACAAAAGCATTTCAAACATGTTGGGGATAAAAAGTAAAGTTCACAACAGGCATCCAAAATTTTTAATTCTTACCCTGTAATCCCGTAATGGTGAGAGGCACACCCTGCACCTGGACCCCGGCACCGGTGAGCCCAGCAATGCTGACCGTCTGTACGCCAGATCCGGGGTTGATCTGAGCTGCACTCAGTGTCAGGGGAGTTCCGCCCAAGGACACCAAGCCTCCACTTCCCACTGTTGTGCCACCAGCTACCGGGGCAAGCGTAAGCTGCTGTGGCATTGCAGCACCCAGGTTGCCTTGCAGGGAGACGCCACCGGGAAGCTGTACTGTTTGCCAAGCGATCTGCCCAGATGGGGACAGCGTAGGTGTACGAATAAGGACCTGGGCTGGATTTTGGAAGGCCTGAATGGGCTGCAGGGTTTGACCGGGGGCCAGCTGGAGAGTCTGAATGTGCTGCTGCTGCTGCTGTTGGCCTTGGTTTTGACTTGGCGCTTGGGGCTGCAGTTGGATCTGCTGGACCACCTGATGTCCCACTTGACCCACGATCACCTGCTGAATGGTTCCCAATGTATCTGTTTGGCTTTGGACACCATTGGCCTGATTCTGACTTGGAGAGTCGGCCTCGGTGCTTTGTGCTTGGCTTTCAGTCGTTGCCGCCTCAATACCAGCAGAGACCATTTGCGTTCCATCTGAGACGGCGTCACCTTCGGTAACCGGTGTCGGAGCGACCGCTGCTGTTGCCATCAGCTGGTTGCCGCTGGCGACAGAAAAAGTGCCATCTGCTGATTGGACAAGCTGCACGGCCCCGCCTCCTCCAACATTATTGATCACAGGCAAAGCCAAAGTCATCCCACCGAGGTTGATGGGCACTGTGGTCATGATGGGAGTCTGAGATCCCTGAAGGGTCTGCAGCTGCAGGGGGAAAGACTGAGCGGGACGAATTTGCAAGGGGACCGTCTGATTGGCTTGACTTGACAGGATAGCCTGCGGGTTGGCTGTCTGGAGAATGGCCTGAGCCTGGCCTGGATTCGGACTCTGGATGAGCTGAACCTGCTCTGGCAGAGCCCTGATGGAAGCCTGCTGAGTTGGGCTGATATGGATCTGCTGTCCATCTGTAGTCTGCAGGTGAGGGATGACCTGGTACTGGACTCCACCTCCAGCGTTGGGTAAATTCTGAACCTGGATTATCTGGAACTGCTGCTGCTGCTGACTGGCGGTCACACTGTTTGTCCCAGTTATGGCTTTTACCTTCACAATGAGAAAGAAAAAGTTAGGACAATAAAAAACGATCAATTAATTGAGCCCTTGCTATTCAGAATTGCCCCTTTGTTTTGCTAGTCATTTTTTTAAGAAATGCACAAGCAAGGCAATTTGCAAATGGTTCACCATTCTAACACTAATTCATCCCTGACCTTGCGTCCAAGTGAGCTGTCGTTCGGAACGGTAGCGGCTACTGTTGCAGCTACCGGCTGGTTGCTGTTCTCCTTGGCCATGGCAACTGGCGCCGTAATGATCTGCCAGCCGTTCCCCGTGAACTGAGCCGGGACCAGTTCCAACTGCTGGGGAACCAGCGACTGGCCCCCCGACGTGTCCACTACAATTTGACCCTGGAGTTGACCTGCTTGCAGTTGAATCTGACCAGCCTGGAGCTGGATCTGCTGGGGTCCTGTCTGGACCTGGGTCCCCTCCGTTCCTCCCTGCCCGCCGATCTTACTGCAGGTGGCCGCCAGCAAAGCCAACGGAGACGGCTGTGAGGAATCCTACCAAGGACAGATTGGGTGAGTTCAAAAGAAGGGTCAACTCAGGACTCGTATGCATACGCAAACAAGCAGCACCTCTGAGTCAAAAAAGCCAACGAGGAGGGATGGGCTTGACTTATTCTGCAGGCAAATAGACAACTCGGCGCGAGAAGGAGAAGGAAAAGGCAAACCATGGGTGGGGAAAAAGATGGTGTTGAGAAGAGAAAATACAAAGCTGACAGAAAACGAGTCGCCAGTAGAAGTGGGCAGTGTTACAGGAAGCCAGTGAGTGGATGTGTGAGAACCACATTTTCTTTTTTTCTCATAACACTGCAAGAAAACGCTGCCTTCTCTTGCTCTCCTCACAGGAAGTAGGTCGCAGGCAAAACATAGCAGGTTTATTTTGACATTACAGCAATACATTGACAACCAGGGCCAGAAATCCTCTCCTTGGAAATAAGTCTCATACCACATCCACAGGAATCTATAAGCAGAATTAAAGCATTTCGATGCTAATTCAAAATGACACTTGTATAAGTATAATGGCTGAAGTGTGACAGCCATGCAAAGCAACTCATGAGGCTTTTAGGGCTGGCTCTCAGACAAGCAGGAAGTGGAATTGACTAGAGGAACGCCCCCCACAGGTGTCTGGCTTTCTGAGGGGGTCTCTCGTGCATTTTCTTGTCCTGGTGGCAAAGCAAAAGTATCTTTTAATTACCTGCGATCCAGAATGTTTCCCCTTTTTGGATGCTTTCCCGCCGTCAGTTCCAGATGATTCCTTCTTGGAGTCTGGGGAAAGGGCGGCGATTCAAAAGTTAGAAGAAGAAAAGTCACAATATCATGTGACTATAAATAAATATAATGGATGAGTGACCTGAGTGAAATAGCGGCACACAATGCAACAACAGTGCTATTGATCATTCCCGGTAACCACATCAGTAACATGGTTGGCTTCCTATCTCTCACACAAGGGAGGGAAAATCGGTGGGGGAGGAGACGAGAAGAAGGAGGAGGATACCTACCACTCATAACGCATGAATATACCAAGAGGAAGAGGGTGTAGTTGACGGTAGAAGGCCGACCGGCCGGGAGCGGAGGCGGAGGACGGCCTATATGTTGGGCTCTGTCTGGGCCGTGACGGATCTGCCCGTTTTTACGAAACCACCCACCGTTCCAGGAAGGGCGGTGCCAAGCGGCGACACAGCCGAGCGGCCCCCACCCCTTCCCGGTTCACACACACGCAAAAAATAACGGAGAAAGCTCCAGTTCCAGCCAGCTGTCCCCCTCAGCAAGGCGTCTCTCCAGGCGGATCGAGCGTCTGTCAAAGTCGCGCTTATCGCGACGTTCTCCACAAACGCCGTTCGCAAGTGTGTCAGCGAAAAGGCCCACCCACTTCCATTTAAGCAGTAGGACAACACCCCTGTTGTGCTGTGCCCGTTTGCCGTCGCCGCATCTGGGCACGTCGTCTCCGTCTGCAAGCCCAACGAAAAGATGCCGCTATTTATATTACACTCGTATTCCGCTTTTATTCGTTGATACTTTCATTTTTTAGGGGGGTTGCAAAGGGGGAGATACGCTCGGATAGCTGTGGCTTTTGTGGGCGGACGCGCTCCTCCCACTTATTCAGATTGGTTGGCGTGCGAGGGTTCAGATGGGAGTTGTATTTTGCTCAAGCCTCACCTCCTCCAATAACATTAGGGGAGCGGGACTACAATTCCCATGATGCCGTGCCGTGGTGCTAGTCACAGGTTGAGAGCGAGGAGGAAAGGGCGGTGCTTATTATGTTAGGGGCGTGTGTGAAGCAAGTTTTTGAGATTTTTATTTTTAACTGATTTATAAATGTTGCACCATAGGCGTTTTTGTTGTTATCAATATGAATTTATTACTTGTGTTATTTTTGGAATTATTTATTTTAGGCATACACGTTAAATCTCACGATTTGGCTCCCGATTTTGACCACCAAACAGCCAGCCAAATAACCCCCTCCCACCTCGGCCCCAGACTACTTTGCAAAACGTTGCTTAGCAACGAAGGTTGGCCTGGGAAAAAGGAGGTGTCCCTTTATGCGAATTTGTTCGGTACTCATTTTTGATATTTGACACAATATAACAATCTGTAGGGAGTACTCCAATCTGTATTCTTTTTAGAAAAAAAATCTGGATAAAATAAGGGGAGGTTTTATTTGGAAATTCAGTGTTATTCACGAAATATACCGCTAGATGGCGACACATACAAGATAAACTACCATACTACTGTACAGTGTATATAATTTACAGTATTTTAAAATGTATTTTTCAGGGTACAGTATTTGTTTTCACTTCAAATATACTTGAGTATAAATTCAGTAAAAGAGTAAATCGTAAGTACATTGCCTGTATTGTTATTTTCAGTTATGAATACTGTATTTTCTGGTGTATAAGGTGCACCCCCAATGGTGTATTTTCAAACTTTTACAATACCGCCGTTAAAGACGCACCTTCAATGAATGACAATACATTTTCAAATAGTATAATATGTAAATATATATAAAGGTTTTCCATATACAAGGCACACCACATTATAAGGCACTACAGTAGAGGCTGTAAAGTTTAAAGAATAGAATAAAGAAATATTTCTTACTCATAATAGTGCCTATTTTGACTATTGCATTTTATCATCAATGCTGTGACGAATTTCACAGGATAGCTTACTGGAGTGTTTTTCCCCACACTTCTTTAACTTGGTCATCGGAACACAACCTACTGTATGACTGACATAATAATGTGTGTGTGAGTCGATGAATATTTGCGTGCCATGTTGTCTTTTGTGCAGTGGTGTTCTCTCTTTTTTTTTTCCAGTGATGTGGGTGGGCGGTGTCCATTTGTCATTGGAAGCAGTGGCGTCACGGTGTCTCCTCGTAAAGGTAAGTCTGGAAAGACAAAGTGATTTATGACTGATGTGAGTTTTGGCAGAAGCCTCTTATGTTGATGTGTGTGGGTGTGCATGCGTGCGTGCGTGTTACTCACCACTCACTCACTGAATTGGACTTGCTTGTTTGAAACTTGGCATGGGTGCATATATAATGAGTGGATTGACAAGATTGCACGCTGAAAATAAAATAAAGATGGATGACATCCTCCTGCCAAGAGGGTTGTGCAGCAAGATTATTGTCTACTTGTATCATCCCCATCAAGTTTTCCGTTGATTTAATTGCGATCAATTCCAATGATGTGCAATTGGTGACTTCATTCAGATTTCCGCAAGCACACCACTGAAAAGCATAATTCCAAAAGATACATGAGACCATTTTAATATGGTTAGTAAGAGTGTTTCTGTATGATGTGAGAACTCTGCGGTACTTTTTGGGAGTGTAACATAGTGTCACGTTTCAGAAGAATCTCATAATTTTCTAGTGTTGTCTAATTTAGAGATAAGAGCATTTCACAGTGATGTCTGATAGGATTGGTTAATTTACGTCTGAAAGTGTTTTTAATTTAATGTGACAGTGTACACGCACGTTTTACTGAAACACTCCCACAGTGGTAATTTTCTTTTTTTCCTCAACGTGAGTCATCTGCTTCAATGAAGATTCACGGCCTGAGAATTTGCAGAATGCATCCACTGGCGTCTGCGACAAGAACAGGTATTTACAACACTTTTTTTTAAAGATGACTGGAAGCATGCTCATGGCAGCTCATAACGCACCAAGTACATGCACCTTCCCTCGGTACTTTACATACTCGGACAGAACCCAACAAAATGATGTGACAAAGTGTACCAGAGTGATCGATATGAGTAATTTCACACCCACCCCCCCGCCCCCCCGCCCCTACCCGGTAGATGAAGACAAGAGAGGAGATGCCTGCAGGTAGCACTGCAGGTCACTTGAACTAAGAGTGAACTCTCAGTGCACCCATGACCTTATTGACCAATTGTGGTTTGGAATCTAATTCAACATCCTCTCCACTTTGTCTTGTGGAAATGTTGTATTCTTGTTCTTGTTGTGGATGAAACACCTGTTTTGTATTTTGCCAATGATGCCACTTAACAATGAAAAAAAGAAATTTATGGGCCGCAATCCTGAAACAGTGGCTGGTCAAACTTTTTCTGCACTATAAGGCCCACCTCAAAAAAAAAATTGTTATATATATATATATTCAAAAGCTGGCCATGCGCCTCATAATCCGGTGCGCTTTATATTCCAGAAAATACAGCATTTGTTTTTTGTTCCATTTACAGCCAGCTGAATTGAAAAAGACCCAGGAGGACAATAAGATAAAAAATCCTGTGCCGCTTTCAGACGATGAGCATACAAACAGCGTCAGGGGTTGTTTAGTTTTAAAAGTGTGTGTTCTCTTGCCCCCAGTCTGGCTTTGAAGATGATGTCCATGAGTCGGGAGAAAGACCTTTCCAGTAGCGCTAAGTGGAGGGTGCAGCACGCCATAAAGATTCAAAGGTAAGTGTGTTAAACTGTGCATCAGCATGCGTACCTGACCGCAGAACCTGACCCGACTTGCTGGTCTGGCAAAGCTTGATGCCATCACCTCGTTTGGGGCATGTCCTGAATGACGGGTGTGAAGGGGGTGGTTGTGGTTAGAGAAAAGAAACAACTCATTCACTGCCATTCACATATTTATTCGGGAATTGAAAATATGACTTAGAGCGCCATTCCCAAATATGTTCGGATTTTGTTTTTTCACGATTGGGTGCCGATAAAGTGCTGGCCATGGCCTCTGGCAATGTTTTTTTTTTCTTTTCCACAAGGGGGCAGCATTTCCCTTTTTTCCATGTTGGCATTTTGTTCCAGCTCCAGCTGTTGTTAAAGCCCGATAAAAATCAATATGTATCTATTGTATTATATTTTGAGCAGCCGCCCCATTACAAGCTCATATAACTCCAGACCCATATGATTTAGGAATTAACTCTTTTTTTTGTCTTTTTTATGACGAAAGAAGAGAGTCTAAGGCTTCTTACACTGAATTGAATATTTATGTAGTCCTAAAACTCAATATTCTGCGGGTCCTGCAATTTGAGTGACAATGACAAAAACCCTGGCACTGGACTGGACACATTTTTGCACATCGGGTCTGGCAGTTAATGAGTTACCTGACACAGACAAAAATAAATAGTTGCTATAATTATGGGTATTTTTATGAAAGAAAGTTTCACTCAGTTTGTTTTAGTTTATTTTGTCAACTTGACCAACATTTCTTCCAATGACGCCCCCACTTAACCCCCCCCCCCCAAAAAAAAATACCGGGGGTGGTCAACATTCCCCTTTAATTATTTTGTCACTTTGAATCACGGGCCCCTGAAAAAGGGGCTCGACACTTAACATTTACTCAAAAGAAGTGCAGCCATTCATTAAAGTCACAATTAGAAGGATGATTATGTTCGACGTATCCGTTTTTACCCCTTTGTGCATCCTACTGACATTAAAAAAGGATCTGGGGGCGGGGGGATCAAAATCTTGTATAATGAAACTACCATATTTTTTGGAATATAAATTGCACCTTCAACGAATGACATGTTTAAAAACCTTTTTCCATACATAAGGTGCACCGCATTATAAGGGGCACCTTCAATGAATGACATATTTTAAAACGCTTTCCATACATAAGGCGCACCGGATTATGAGGTGCATGGTCAGCTTTTCAAAAAATCTTTTCTTTTAGGTGCGTCTTACAGTGCAGAAAATACAGTACTGTCTCAATTCGAAGTGCGATGGGGAAAAGTTGACCGAACCGCTCTCATGATGGAATGTGCGGGGCAAACCCTGGGAGAGGATTTGCCGCTTTGTATCTGCAGTTTTGAAGGCTTTTGTTTGTCTAGCCTGTCAACTAAGTTTGCGTCGCAGGTAATTGTCAGATAGATGTCATTATGGCTGTTGTTCCTGTTAATTGCAAATGACTAAAGTAAATATTGTACATGGGAATGTTTTCATCGCGGTGTTGAAAATGTTGTTCATCGGCTCGACGCCGAGTAATGACAGACATGTCCGCGTGTTGATGACAGGAAGCCATCGACGAGCAGCTCGAGGCACATGTAATAAAAATGCCTCTTCCCCATCTCGAAAAGCAGAGCGTAACTTCATCTGTTTGGAGAGGATCCATTTTGATGGCCTCTGAAGACAAATTCCTAGCAGTCAAAGGTCATCTTAGCAAATTTCTGAAAGAAAGAAGTAGAAAAACAAAATACAGGAGCTGCTGCAAAGGCAGCCACTCTCGCGGCGTCATTTTGAAGTCAAAACAACAAAAACAAAAATAAATAGCAAAATAATATGACAACAAAGAGTCATTCAATCTTAAGCACTTTCTGTACCCTCTGTGTTACATGAAGCAGTTCTAGATGAAAGAGGAAATGATCAAAGCATCCTTTTCACCAGTGGATCAGGAACGTCACGGTGGAACGTCTGCTACAAGCTAAATGTTGAAAGCAAACACACAAAGTTGTAGCATCCATTGACGAAAAGAGATTGTCTCACTACTCCTGTCGCACGTAAATCCGCTTCAATTCCAAGCCGCGACAGTTACACATACCCAGCAACGACTGTCAAATGGCACTGATATTCCTCCCAAATCAAAAACAGGGCTGCCAAATCCGTGGTGCCTTTGTATAGCATTTCGAAACACCTGCAGGTTGCTTTTCATTTCAACACTGGTTTTTCTTTCTCTCACAGCAACACAGATGATGCTTCAGTGGTATGTAAAATCCAGGTATGTATCTAAAAGTATTTTTCTAATTTAACATACTTTATGTAGTATGATGTACAATATGCTAAATAGAATATTGCTAATGCATTAATGACCATTCTCCTTACTTACGGCTGCAATAATTAGCAAAAACATCAGTAGAAGAGTCTGAAGCAGTGGGCATCTGTAGCATAGAAAATGCTGACTCAGAGCCTGGACAGGATGTTGCAAAAGTGTTTATTTCTTATCCTTCGACTAATTGATAGCATCACCCCCTGGTTATAATGAATATCTATTTTTTGTAGTTTTTTCCGCTTGTCTTTTGACATGGTCATTCCCTTTCTAATTGTCCCAGCGGGGGTAGCTGAGCAAAATGGCCGCCCTCCAATTGCAAGAGGATCCCTTTTGACGGCAACAAAAGAAGGAGGTAAGCAAAACTCGGAGGAGGAATAAAATACCCTAGCCATCAGTCTTCCCTCCGAGATGTGCCAGATCTTTATTTCACTCTTTTCTTCTCTGCGTTTTCTGTCTCAATGGCCACAAAGTGCGCGAAGAGTGCGCAACCGTCTTTTTTTGTTGACGTCTGATGGTGCGTGATAATGTGGTCATTATCATGGCTTAAAAGAACAGGTTGTGCCTCAGACAGGGTTTCATTATGGGGCTTTTTTTCATGCTGGCACACACACACACACACACACACACACACGCACACACACTTTCAGTGTGGGAAAAGAATGCAAGTAAAGGCAGGACAGCTGTTTGGGTGGCTCACTGGGATGACGATCAGGTTAGAGTCAAGATGGCCGACTGTAAAGTCCACCTGTGAAGCAATTGTGCCCCAGGGAGCAAAGAACACTAATTTGCGCATCTCCACTGCCAGTGCTTTAAAAAAAGATGCACTAACACAAACAACTAAACTGATTTAAGTCATTGACTATCTTGCTAAAAGAAATATATTACTTTGCAAGTTTGGTCCAGGTGGAGATATGAAAAAAATGCTGTTTTTATCTCATCGCTGCTCTATATTCACATATGAGCAGAGGAAGGCTATAGTTGGTTAAGAATAAAAAAAAAAGGGTAACCGAACAAGCTTGCTCTTAATGTTCCTTAAAACAAAACAAATTTAAATCCCACACTAATAATAACCCTGCCGTGCATACGCCCGTGTGATGTGGCTTCTCTAAACGTGTTAAACATACAAGTCTGGTTAAAGATGAATACTTGTAAAGATGTCAAGACCTGGTACACAGAGAGGTCGAACCGGTCCATTCCGTCCTGTCCCCGGGGCGGAATTTTAACTGCCCGGGGAGGTGGGGAGGAGGTACCAACTTCACTGCCTCTGCAATTTCACATCATTCAACAAAAACAAATGCAGGATTCCTCCCCCCCCCCCCGGAACACCTCTTCCTGAGCTTTTCCTATTCTTATCAATCATGTCAATCTATCAATCACAACTCCATACCTGTTGACCGGTCGTATTTTGCTCGATTTTTGCACATTTTTAGATGTATATGGCATACCAAAAAGTGTGTACGGGAAACGCAAAAATTGTTAAATATAATTTTGAGATTTTCAATTCCGTTTTTGTCATTAAATATTAGCAGTCATGTTAATTATAACAAATATCGCTACTCGTAAAAATCGAAGTCGACCACTGTGAAAACAAGTCCGTGTGAAAAGGCTTGAGAAGAAACAAAAGTTCCAAGTTCCGGTCAAGTGGAATTTTATTTCGAAATCAGTTAAATTAAACATTTTACCTTGTTACCTGTTTTTTTTTTTTTTTTCGCCGTAATATCATTCAGATTTTTTAAATAAACATTATACATCGTAAGAACACAAATTAAAATTATTTTTTTGCAATTGACACATTTAATTTGTCCACAGCAAGAAAAAGCCACAATGCTCTTCAACAAATAACATATTGATTTTAGCTAGAAATATGTTGGAACTTGTACAACAAAGAGCATATTGATTATAGCTCGAAATATGTTGGAACTTGTTTAAAGTATTCATGTGAAATTCTGTTCATAAAATGGTGCCATGAAATATTACACACGTATGTTTTGTTTTCTCAGTAAGGAAAAAATTAGCCATTAGTAAGGTCACAGTGTGTCACAGGTTGACAGGCATGATTTAAAGTCTTAAATTAAGGTGCCTGTCCAAAAAAATAAAAGTTGAACCAATCACATTTTGAGATTTCAATAACACTCCATTCCCAATCAAGTGCTTATCGAGGGTAACAAATCATTGGGCATGTATGACTCCAATACTCTCAAATCACAGTGATGGACGGAAATCTCACTTTTTGCGGCGCACAATTTTTTTTCTGCTTGAAAATGTACATCCTCCGGCTGCGAAGTGCAAGAGACAACCGCGCGTTGGCCTCTGATTGGTCCACTGGCTTCCAAGGCATGAGGAAGCATCAAGTACAAAAGAGCAGACAAAAAGCACACTGGGACACACGCACACAAAAAACCCACAACGACCTGGACAGCTCAAACCATGGCTGCAACACTACTTGGGGTAAGTTCACATTTATCCCTCTTTATCGCATTAAAAAAAAATCTTGACAAAGCTCAATGAGCATTAGCTAGATAGCTTGAATTTTAATATCGGATGTGTATTCTGGTTAAACATTACATAGTCTTGTCATACTTCTGATTCAAATTGAATTGATCACATGACATGAATCAAGTTACACTCAGTTGTAAAAAGTCTGCATCTTCCCTCAGGAGGACCCCCGTTTGAGCAGCACCCCGCTGGCCATGTTGGCCGCCACTTGCAGCAGAATCGGAGAATCGAGTCCCTCCTACTGCCCCCCTGACCTCTCTTGCATGCCCACGGGACTCTCCAAGGGCTTCCACCCGTGGAAAAGAAGCATCCCGGCGTCCACTTGCCTCAATTCCAAGAATAACGGGATGGGATTCACGGATACCACCAACGTCTTCTCCAACACCAATGAGTTTTCGGCTTACCAGAACTCAGGGCAGTTCGACTCCAATTTTCCAGAGCAGCGGTCCGTGTTTCTCAGCAAGTTACCGGCGTCAGTGGAAGGTATCGCTGGGATATACCCGCGACTCCCGTACGAGTCGTGGTTCAAGCCCGGGACGGAAATCGGGAGCGGGCATTCGACTTGGTGGGACGTCGGCACCACTTGGGTGGATACGACTAACCCTGCCGCGATGCCGTCGTCCCTGAACGGGTACAGTTCCTCCGAGCACAACCCCTGCGCCGTTCAGCATCTCCTCCCCGGCTCGCAACACCTGTTCGACGGCTTCGGGCCACCCTACTCTGAGTCGTCGTCCTCCGCGGGGACCCCGGCGCTCCCTCCGCCGGCGTCTTCGCGCTCCTCCTCGCGACGCTACGCCGGCAAAGCCACTTGCGACTGCCCCAACTGCCGGGAGGCGGACAGGCTCGGTCACGGCGCGTCCAGCCCGCGGCGCCGGGCCGCGCACAACTGCCACGTCCCCGGATGCGGGAAAGTATACGGCAAGACGTCGCATCTGAAGGCTCACCTCCGCTGGCACACCGGGGAGAGGCCGTTTGTATGCAACTGGCTTTTCTGCGGGAAACGCTTCACGCGCTCCGATGAGCTCCAGAGGCATCTGCGCACGCACACCGGGGAGAAGCGCTTCGAATGCACCGTGTGCCGCAAGAGGTTCATGCGCTCCGACCATCTGAGCAAACACGCTCGGACGCACGGCCCCGAGGGGAACGAACACGGAACGGAAGAAGCCGAGGTTGGGAAAGGGAACAGTGACACGGACAACAGAGTGGACGCTAGCCCCAGGAAGTCCCCACAGGTGGACCCGACTGTCCAGGTGAAATAATCACCTTTTTTTACCCCCCCCCCCCCCCCCCCCAAAAAAAAATGGCACTTTACGATGAATGTCAAACTAAACATGCTTACCTCATGTCATTTTGTAGGCTTTTACGAAATAAACATCCTCTTGTTTTTAACTTTGCTTCATTGTTTGCATTTTATGTCTTGACTTTATTCATCACAATTCTTTCAAGCACAAGTAAACTTACTCTAATTTTTGTCTCTCTTGATTCACAAATACAGTAAAGTTTCGTTCTATCGATAGTACTGCTTATTACGATACTATTTCTATGAACACAAGGAGAAAATTTACATGCCGCGGGATCGGATATATCGATAGTCCGCTTATATCGATATTTTTTCCGACTCCCGAGAATATCGATATAACGAGACTTTACTGTAATTGTAAAATAAGTATCTTGGAATCATTTAACTGGTAAGCTCACCGGTGTCAATAAAACCGGTCTAACACACATTACTTGTTAGGCAGCTCATTTTTAACAATGACCGGTAATGTTTTACAACACGACAACAATATCTTGCACAACTTGTATTAAAACTTAACATCATCCACATACTTTATTGAAACAGTTTTGATCGTTTTGTTGAATAGTGAGCGTTGGACAATCAGTTCTTGTGAGAAATGAATCCGTTTCACAAAATTGGTGTGCCAATTGTTTCTTTACTACACAGAAAGTGTCTCTTTCTTTTTTTCATCCGGCATTGAATGACAGGCAGAAAGTACACAATTCACCTTCACAATTATGTCTTGTGTCCTATTTTTTTCCTAATGTAAAACGGTGGGAAACAATGTTGGATATGGGGGCAAAGCGGGGGGGGGGGGGGGGTGAAGCACTTGATTTTCGGTTGCATGTGATTAGAATGTGTTCAATGTAATACTGGTTGACCACATTTTAATCACATACAACCGATGTGTCAGACACTCCCAAATTTACGGTCGTTTGTAAGGTGAATTTGTTTGTAAGTTGCTTCAATGCTATATTTTGTATGGAATGTATGTTCATATAAGTAGGTTTAAGGTTTATATACGTATTTTTAAGCCTTGTATAAGTAACCTGTATTGTTTTTGTACTGAAAAATAAACATTTAATAAAATATATGCTCTAAAAAGATATGTACATGTAAAACTGGAAAGAATACGACATGTTACTTCAAAAATGTTCGGATGTATCATTGTTCGTAACTCGAATATTCGTAAGAAAGGGAGCGTCTGTATTCAAATTAATTAAATCACCATATTTTTTGTTTTTCAGTGAAGATTTTGCTTTATCGCCACCTCTCGTTTGTTTTTGCATGTACATCGCCATCCAGTGAAGAAATCTGTCAGGCAAAACCCTTTTTTATAATAATAATAATAATAAATTTTTGGCCACAATTCCACACAAAAATTCCAGGTTAAAAAAATCTTGCAACTCTTTTATTGTGATTGAAAGAAATAATACACAAGTCACGATGGACACAGAAATGACACAGAAGTACTGCTATTATTTCAATGAGATGATTCACTTATTGCTGATAGCTGATTGCTATTTATTTGGGGGGGGACCGAAAACAACATTGTAGCTCAAGTAAACTCATCTTGGAATAGTACAACTTCCATATCAATGAACAAGAAAATACATTACAATAAATAGTAGGGTTTCTAATAATAAAAAAGAGAAAGCAGCTATTGCTGTAAACTTCATCAACCTCAATTTAAAATCACACAAACAAGGAAAAGGACTGGAAAGTCATCTAGTGCATGAGGAGAATAGTGGAAGAAAACTCTTCCACTTTGGATCGCAGTACCTTTCGAGCTTAATTTTGGACATACCAAGGAATCAAAAAGTATCAAGTCATCCACTCAATTCAGGTTGTTGTGGCAGTTGACCAACATACAGCAAGTGCACTTCTCATTTGAGGTCACGTGTTTATGCCTGTGATGAGACACTCTCGTCAATGTTACACTTTTATTGTTATTCCAGTGGATATGTTAATGCCCAGTTTAGCGTAAAGAATGTGTCTTGAATCCCACTGAACAGCTCTCATGCCCTGTAATGAAGAGACACCTCAGTAGTATAACGCAAAATAAGTGCAAGTTTAAATCGATCGACAAGATCGAAAAAAAAGCAATGGAATTAATCAGATAACATAAACGACAAAACTACGTGAATCAACGAACCAAAACATTACACGGAATATAAATTTCATAAATTAACCCTAAAGTATTGAAGGCCAAGTGCAGACAGCATGAACGGTAAAATTAAAAAAAAAGTCGTACCTCAAGATGACCACAAGAGGGCAGTCCACACCTGAGCTATAATATTTGGAGCATTATTATTTGAACGAGAAGCCTTCAGACCACATGTAAACATGAAATTAGTGAGTGGTTATACTTGATCACCTTTTGAAGAAGACTTAATGTTTCTTACACTGGCAGTTTGGAGGACTTTTCACATGGCCATCTCCATAATACTGTTACTGGCAGTCTCAGTCCCAAAGTCGTAAAATAAAATAGCAACAATAATAAACTTGAGGTTTTAAACTGCTTACTTCCATGTGACTTTGCTTATCAGACAGAGTTCAATTCTCCATGGAATGTGTCCACTTGGCATCACCTCCTGTCCCGACGCCATTATTGCCAAGGTTCACCAAGGGGCATCTTTACGTGAACGGTCATCTCCACCGAATGGTCAGGCGGTCGATCTCTTCGGTAAGTGACTGTCTTCTCGTTGCTTGTAGGGATGTAGGACAATTCCTAAAGAATGATTGGGTATACGCCGTTACGTACATAAATGTGCACTATGCGGCATTGTTAAGCGTGGGGCCTTTTTCAATCCTTTTTGTTTGAGTGCCAATGACAAAAACCCTGGCACACGAGTGGATACCATTTCTCACGTCTGGCAGTGAATGAGTTAATACCCCTTTTCGCCTAATCCGCTCAATTTGGATTATTTCACGATTCATTACAGTTGTGCCGATAAAGCGCTGGCCATGGCCTCTGGCAATGTTTCCACAAAAGGGGCAGCATTTCCATTTTTTCCATGTTTGCACTTTGCTACAGCTTCAGCTGTTGTTCAAGAGCTATATAAACCAATATGTATGTATTGCATTGTATTTTGGACAGCCACCCTCATTTCAAGCTCATATAACTCCAGACCCATATAATTTAGGAATTAACGTTTTTTTTTCTGACAAAAGAAGAAAGTATAAGGTTTCTAATGCTGAATTTAATGTTTATGTTGTCCTAAAACTCAATATTCTGTGGGTCCCGGAATTTGAGTGACAATGACAAAAATGCTGGCACTGGAGTGAACACATTATTTTGCACATCTGGCAGTGAGTGAGTTAATAGTCCCATAATGAGGAAATTTGCAAAGAACAACACTATGTAACAAAGTATTTGATATTTGTTCTTGTAATGCACGGAAATGTGTAAAAAAAAAAACATGGGCTCATGTTGACCCCATTTCAACTGCACAGTGTCGCCCTGACGCATTTTTGACACATACAGTAAAGTCTCGTTATATCGATATTCTCGGGCGTCAGAAAAAATATCGATATAACCGCACTATCGATATATCCGATCCTGCGGCATGTAAATTTTCTCCTTGCGTTCATAGAAATAGTATCGTAATAAGCAGTACTATCGATATAACGAGACTTTACTGTAGTTAAAATCCCCCATTGTGAACTGCTTTAAGTCCAAAACAGCTTTGAATCCCCTCCATTTTTCTCAGCACTTCTGTCAATCACCTAAGTTTGCGTATCCCAACACTGTGTTTACGAAAGCTGGGAGGCAAGCGGAAATGTAAAACGCAGATGTCATTCTGTTGCTTCACTCAAACCTGTCAACGTCGCAGACCACTCCTGACAGTCAAATATATATTTTTTTTAAACAGGAAAAAAGTCTGTTTACCCCCTTACCTTGCCAGTGCAGTTGAATTCTCCATCCATGCTGGCATCTGCAGGCGCCCAGCCTCTTTTCTGCAAAAGCAGCCTGGACACGGCCACCACCACCAGGCCGCACAGAACCGTCAGTGCGCACACACTTAGGAAGGTCCCAACCAGCCGACCTCTACTGGCACAATCTGCGGACACAAGCACCCACACAGGTTAGGTGTTTATTTTCTGATTCTATCTATTGATAGAATGTTCTTTACGATGTCTAAATTTGTCAAACGGGCATATTTATGTGGGTATAAATTATTTTTCAGAATCCGTACTTAGTGAATCGCAAAAGAGGCCAACGTTCATCATTGTATGACCGCAGAGAGAATGATACGCACATGAAAACAAACCCGGTTCTGGAATAGTTGGCTATTAGCCGCGTCTCTGCTGGGACCATGTGTACATGACAGTTTCATGGCTCAAAACAAAGAGCCCAAAGACATTTAGTAACGGGGTTGCCATGGAGACCTGGCTCCCGCTGCACCCCGGGAGGAGAAGGCGTTAGCAGCGTCCCGTCGGGTTGAGGGGAGAAGGGAGGATGGAGGGGAAAATGCACAATGGGCAGTTTTGTTCCCAAAACTCGAGGCCGGGATGAACAGTAACACTAGGATGTACAGCGTGCGCAAAAGTGTAAATCTGAGTGGAGTTAACGTATTTTCGGGTGTAGAAGGTGCACCATGGTATAAGGGTCAACCCCCATCAAATGGTGTCTTTTCAAACTTCTTCCATATATAAGTGCACTGGAGTATAAAGGCGCACCCCAGAGGAATGGTGAATTTTTGAAAGTTTCCATATAATAAGGCACACCTTCAATGAATGAAAAAAGTTTTACAAATACTGTATAATATATAAATAGATGCGTTAAACCTCTGACTGGTGCTTAGACCAAATTGTAATATGTTAAATGGTAAGGATTGTGGGTTTTCAATTGCAGTTTTTTTAAAATCAAACTACTGTATTTTCCGGTGTATACTGCGCACCCCCGTGTAATGGTGTATTTTCAAACGTTTTCCACATACTGTACAGTATAAGGCGCACCCCCAGGGACTGGTGTATTTTCAAACGTTTTCCATATATAAGGCGCACAAGAGTATAAGGCGCACCCCCAACAAATAGTGTATTTGGAAAGTTTGTCTCCATATAAGCCGCATCGGAGTAGCCGCATCATTCAATGAATGAAAAAAAAAATCCAATTATAATGTATAAATATATAAAAGTTTTCCAAATATAAGGAACACCACATAAGGCGTTACAGTAGAGGCTGGGGTTATGCACGACTTCTTCTACAGGGAGTAAGGGAGTCGGTGGCTGCTGATATTTGCGAGACCTGTTGTGGCTCAATATTACTTCACATATAAGGCGCATCTGTATATAAGGCGCAGGGTTATCTTTGCGCCTTATACACTGGAAAATACGGTGTTTTAATGTGTGCGATTTTTATACAGAGTTGGCCGTGTGTGTCTGTACCTGCTCTTGTGCTAATGTGAAGCCGGTTACGTCCAGACTCAGAGTTTGTGTGAAACCAATACCGACAGTTGTCTCGACTCATGTACATGCACTGAAGCCACTTCCGCCCTGGTGGACAAAGAGATGAAAACCCTGGAATTAACGTTGACAAAAGAATTTAGAGGCGCCCCTCGCTATTTTGCGGTTCATTTATTCCACAGTGACGTACTATTTCAACTGGACGTCCCCGCTAAGTACACATCATAGCATAATTGTGTTAAACCTCCGACTGATGCTTTGACTAAATTGTAATTCGTTACAAATGGTAAGAATTGTTGTCTTTTAATTGCAGTTTTTTTTCCATCAAATTACATTATTTTCCGGTGTATAAGGCCCACCGGAGTATAAGAGAATGTCAACATTAGCCAAAAGACTTCTCTACCTGACGTCACATGGCCGTTGTAAACAACGTCTGAATCGCACGTGTAGTTGCAGTATCCCGCCTCATGTTGTTTGAGACCGCGAGACGTATGACAGTCCACACACTTCCTGAAAGACACACACACAACACCAAACATGTCAACTGTTGGAACGTAGCTACTCGTCAGGTTTTTGTCGTCGCAAACCAAAAACAATTAAGTACCAATTTGATTGGCAGGAGCTTTGACAAGCGGGACATCTCTCGCAGAAGTCACCGGAGTATCTGTCACTGTCGCACACACACTGGCCACAAACACACGAGCCTCGTCCGCTACACAATGAGCCATCCGGTGATTGGCAGGTCGTCGTCGAGACGGGACAATCGCAGTTCTCGCCTGTCCAATTGTCCTCGCACGCGCATTCACCCAACACACACACACCACGTCCTGTTAGGAACAGACAAAAGAGCATTTTTATCCTTTGCACGATTCGTATTATAAGCATTTTTGTGTTGAGAATGAAAGAGTCAAAAAACATACCCGCACATAGCAGTCCGTCTTTGTAAGAACAGGAGAAGTCATCCCTCTCGCAGTATTTCCCATAAATTGTCCCAAGTCTGCTTTGCTCACACGTACACTTCCCACATTCACACATTCCGCGTCCGCTGCAGTCCACCTTAGCGTCTTCTGCTCGACAATTCCAGTTTGATTCGTTAACAAGTCCCCCATACGGCCTTTGCTCCCAACCGGTGCCGTCCATCGTCCCTGTACATTCCGAGCGTCCGCTCTCATGGCAGCGTCTTGTCGGCCCACATCCGCATTGACATTTTGAGTGGATCCTCACGGTGGTGGATTCATTGTAGCCCACGGGTCGAACCATGAGTTGAATGTCCTCATCTCCACCGTGGTCAGGACAGGTGTTGAGGCCAACGGTGATGTTGAAGTAGACCTGCGTAGAGACAACAAGAAAGCTAAACAAGGACTAGCCCGCCAGCCCTCTGTCGTGTTTCACTTCATTGTTGTTAGCTTGTCAGCTAGCTTTTGACACATTCAGGGGGAGTCCAGACAACAGTCGCCTTTTGTATTTTAACTCCAGACGATGTGCAAAAATGTGTCCACTCTAGTGCCAGGGTTTTTGTCATTGTCACTCGAATTCCAGGACCCACAGAATATTGAGTTTTAGGACAACACAAACATTCAATGCAGCGTTACAAACCTTACACTCTCTTCTTTCATCAGAAAAACAGTTCATTCCTAAATGATATGAGTCTGGAGTTATATGAGCTTGAAATAAGATTGGCTGTCCAAAATACAATGCAATACATAAACATTGGTTTATACAGACGCTCCCCTACTTACGAACATTTGAGTTACGAACAACAGTACATAACGAACATTTTTGTAGTAACATATGTAGTATTCCGTCCAGTTGTATATGTATATATCTTTATTTTATTATTTCACGGTTTTTGCAGATGTACAGTATACAGTTGACATTTTTATTTTGCTATGCTTAGAATATCTTTTTTTCTATCCTTTCACAAACGACCCCATCCCCTTTCAAATTGCTGCTGTGGACGAATAAAGGTTTTCTGATTCTGATAGAGCATATATTTTATTCAATGTTTATTTTTCAGCACAAACCAATACAGGTTACTTATACAAGCCTTAAACCTATTTATATAAGCCTTAAAAATACATCTCATAGAAAATATAGCACTGAAGACACTTACGAACAAATTAACCTTACGAACGACCGTTTGGAATGTATCCTGTTCGTAAGTTGGGGAGCGTCTGTATTGCGCTTTAACAATAGCTGAAGCTGGAACAAAGCGCTAACATGGATACAATGGAAATGCTGCATCTTGTGGAAGGGGAAAAACATTGCCAGAAGCCATGGCCAGCGCTTTATCAGCACTCATAAAGAAAAAACAAAACCCGAACAAATTCGGGAATGGCGTTCTACGTCATATTTTCAATTCCCGAATAAATTTGTGAATGACAGTGAATGAGTTAAACAAAATTCTCAGTTATTGAAATGTTCACATTTTTTAACGCTACTTTGTCAGAGTTTCAAGACATATTTTGACCCCTTACAGTGACTTTAAACTATTGCACGTGGCTGGCTATCTCATGGGAGACAAATGTATGACTATTGGGATTAGTGAAAGCTGTACACTTCCCAGAGTTCCTTCATTGTTGGGTACTTTTTTCCCCTTAAATGTCGGCGGTTTATAGGTTGAGCCAAAAATAGCATTTTTGTTCGCCGCTTGATAAGGACATTTTGTAGCTAAAGGCTTTTTAAATGCCAGCATCGATTAAGACTGTATGTGGGTGAGTTGAAAAGGTTTTTATCTTGATAAAGTGGACATTAAAATCGACTAAAAAATGCATGCGGCACACATTTTGTCTTCACTTATCCAAGTAATTTAAAAGGCTTGCGCGGTTGATATTAATTAGCATGGAAAAGTATGCACATATTTTCTTTCATTTTAGTTTGTTGATAACGATTGAATACTTTCCATAATTCATTTACTCTACCCATGGATTAAAGGGCTGAACTACTTAGGCATGATTCAGTGGGAGGAAAGGAAACTCAAGGGGAGATTAGGGAGTGAAATGAAAGCAAAAGGACCAAACAAAGACTTGTGTTATCTTAACTGAACACGACTACATTTTCTTCCACAGAGCTTCACAAAAATGTGATCCTTTTTTTTTATTTGGCAGTATTTTCTTGGTACTTTACAAATGTGGCAAACAAACAAATCACAAAATGACATTGAACATTTTTTGTTGCATTTAATTCATTGCCTGCCATTCACAAATTTATTCGGGAATTGAAAATATGACGTAGAGCGCCATTCCCAAATTTGTTCCGTTTTTTTTTTCATGCTTGGGTGCCGATAAAGTGCTGGCCATGGCAAAGTTTTTTTTCCCCTTCCACAAGGGGGCAGCATTTCCCTTTTTTTCCCATGTTAGCACTTTGTTCCAGTTTCAGCTGTTGTTAAGGCGCTATATAAACCAATACTGTATGTATTACATTGTATTTTGGTCATCCGCCCTCATTTCAAGCTCATATAACTCCAGACCCATATAATTTAGGAATTAACTCTCTTTTTCTAATGAAAGAAGAGAGTCTAAGCAAGGTTTCTTACGCTACATTGAATGTTAATATAGTCCTAAAACTCAATATTCTGTGTGTCCCGGAATTTGAGTGACAATGACAAAAACCCTGGCACACGAGTGGATGCAATTTCTCACGTCTGGCAGTGAATGAGTTAATACCCCTTTTCGCCGAATCCGCTCAATTAGGATTATTTCCCCAATATTTCACGATTCATTACCGTCTGATTCGGTTGCACCCCTAAGCAGCCCATCTCTTTTGTGGTTGTTCCTTCAGGACAGATGGGGGAGATGCCCGTCCAGTACCTGCTGAAGGCCTTGTCATCCAATGACATTGACAATGTTACTTCTGTCAATAAGCTCTATGGGGGAAAAAAACAGTCATAATAATTGAATTAGACAATGCTCTTTAATTCTGCCTCGATAAAACCTTGCATACTGCTATAGGAGTGCAAATGGGGAGGGAGGGGCGGGGGGGTAATGTTGATCAGAAATTGTAACCATTGAAATTTGCAACATGTCCTCAAAATGTCCTCGTGTGTGTGTGTGTTTCTTTGTAAGAGGCTTATGAGGACCGGGGGAGTTGGTTTGGGGGGGGGATAGAATCTTTGTTTTTGTACATGGTCGCGACACCTAGTTTGTGGGAAGGAATGGGGAGGGGGTCCGATGGCTGTTACAATAGCAGCTTCTGTTCGAATTCAGCTGCCTGCGTATGCGCGAGAGCAAGAGTGTACCCAGATCTGTGGATTTGGACGATTCTTGAAACAAACAATAGAGCGCTGTACTGGAAGTGAGATTATAGGGCAGACTGCAGCCACATGAACAAACCAGCAGTCATATACCCCCCAAAATGCATATACACCCATATACCCCCAAAACGCTGGTATGTTTAAATATTCACACTGCTACAGTCCCCTTTCCAACCTCTTTCTTTTTTCATTGTAGGTATGAAAAAAGTGGAAAGTCGTGTGTGTACCTTATACGAGTCCACAACTAGATCGATGAGGTTTGGAGACTGGAAGAAGCCAATCTTCCCCAGGTAAGAGCCAGGGAGTAAGCGCACTAACTCCTATGGGGACAAAAAACACTTGCGTCATATCATATTCAATGTGACATTTTACTTTTGAGCGCAGGTGGCAAAAGAATGCACATTTGGTTCTGAAATAAAAGAACAGTCATGTAAAAAAATATGATACAAGCGTATGTGGAACCGTCGCAGCTTGGAATTGAAGCGGATTTACGTGCGACAGGAAATGTGAGACAAACTCTTTAAGTCAATGGATGCTACAGCTTCATGTTTACTTTCAACGTTTAGCATGTAGTAAACGTGCATGTTGCACCATGACATCCCTGATCCACTGGTGTAAAGGACGCTTTGATCCTTTGCTTTTTCATCTAGAACTGCTTCATGCAACAAAAAGGGTGCAGAAAATGTTTAAAAATGACTGTTTTTGCCTTTGTGTTGTTGTGGATTTGACTTCAAGATGGTGCCGCAACAGTGGCTGCCTTTACAGCAGCTCCTGTATTTTGTTTTTCTACGTCTTTCTTTCCTTTCATAATTTTGCTCCTGTGAAATGTTAATTTCTCCACTGCGAGACCACTAAAGGCTAATCCAATCTATATTGGAACAATGTGACTTGACTAGCAAAGAATGCTAACGAGTTGAAAAAATAAGCTACACCTTTTTTTGTATGTTTTTTTTAACGTGTCTGCTTTCCAACGTTGGGGGTTAATTGAGCCTATCAAAGTATTTGTACTTTGCTTGTTTTTCCATTCCTTGTTTTTAGTAGCACCTTGAAAATTGACTTGTTTTTATGATGCAAGACACACATGAATAGTCCTTTCTGTTCCCTTAATGGCTGTACCACATAGCACCAGTGACTAATGATGGAGAAGGTGACCGTATAAGCTACATGCCTTATATGGCTTTGCAATATAGTACGTGCAAGTTCAGGAACTGTTTGTATTTTGGAGGAAACGCTATGAACTTTTTATGGTCTGAATATTACCTCGTACCACTGGTACTGCTGTTTCTCCACCGCGAAGATGGAATGAATGTGGTTTTCCAGCAATTTGTCAGACAGCTGGCCCAGACTTGGATGGTCCTGAGGTCAAATGGCAGAAGATAAAAATTCACTTTGTTTCAGAGTGGATTATCTGCGGTCTTCTCCCCGCATGCTCACCATTTTAGTGCTCCCAGTGTAGACATTGTTTTCTAGGTGACACAGGCCATCGTGCGGAATGACAATTCCTGCCAGCCGGCTGTCCAGGGCGAGGTGAGAAGGCTGGTCGGTCATCAGGAGCAACAAACGTTTGGCCTCTGGACGCCAACCCACAGCTCTCTGAAAAGAAACAAACCTAAGTAAGTGGAAATAATCTGCATACTTTCCCTTCGGGTAGAACGGCGGCATTTTCATCACTGTTAGGTTGTCTTTGTTTGCAGGATTGCACTGAAACTACTCGAGCCATTTCTGCATAAGTGGCTGGCATTGTCGGGGAAAAGGAAGAATCTGAAGTGGAGTCAGCTGAAGGTGAGAGGATTCCAGACTGCTTTGTTTTTATTTATTTAGCCAAGTTTGTTAATATGGCAGAACGTTTCCTTTAACTCATTCAGGGACACAAGCACAATCGAATATAAAGGGGGAAAGCTTTCCCATAGTTTGCGCACCTGATAGGGATAAAATATGAACAACACCAAATTCTTCCTTTTTTTAACTCATTCACTGCCAATCACAGATTTATTCGGGAATAGAAAATATGATGTAGACCGCGATTCCCAAATTTGTTCGGGTTTTTCTTGCAAGGGGTGTCGATCAAGCGCTGGTCAGACCTCTGGAAATGTTATTTCTTTTCCATAAGGGAGCAGCACTTCCCTCTTTTACATGTTAGCGCTTTGTTCTAGCTTCAGCTGTTGTTAAAGCACTATGTAAACCAATATGTATGGATTGCATTTTATTTTGGACGGCCACCCTCATTTCAAGCTCATATAACTCCAGATCCATATAATTTAGGAATTAACTATTTTTTTCTGGTAAAATAAGAGAGTATAAGGTATCCAACGTTGTATTGAATGTTTATGTAGTCCTAAAACACAATCTTCTGTGGATCCTGAAATTCGTGTGACAATGACAAAAACCCTGGCACTGGAGTGGACACAATATGTATGTTTTGTATTTTGTACAGCTGCCCTCATTTCAAGCTCGTATAACTCCAAATCCATGTCATTTAGGAATGTACTCTTTTTTTTCTTGATGAAAGAAGAGAGTCTCATGTTTCTTATGCGTCACTGAATGTTTATGTCATCCTAAAACTCAATATTCTCTGGATTTCGGACGACAATGACAAAAACCCTGGCACTGGAGTGGACACATTTTGACAGATGTCTGGCAGTGAATGAGTTAATGCTTCACTAAATACAGCAAGGTGACTACTGAATTATGAAATGTTGCTGTCGATACACTGTACTCAGTAAAAATGTTTTGCATATGCACGGTATACTTTTGAGACAAGACGTGTTCTAAAAACAGTGGTGTGGAAAATGGAAGCACATAACATAACATAGCATGCGGTAAGATACTCCAATTTCAAACATCAGACTCACTCTTTTGGCTCTCAAGGAAAAAAAAATGCTCCCAGTAGTCACCCCCGCCTACCCCCTCTCGTTTATGTCTGTGTCATAGACTGTGGGAGAAAAGGGGGTCTGTGTGTATATTTAAGGAAAGTCAGCAAGCTTAATAAGATAGGCATGACATAATGGAGAGTCTATTTGTGGAGCCGTGAGTTCCGTGGTGTTTCCCTGCAGTCTGGTTACTCAGGCCCCCCTGCAAGGTATGACTCAAAGCCCCCCCATAGTATGAACCACTACCACTGTGTGTGAGCGCATGTGTGGCGAGCGTGTGTCAGTCATAGGCAAGTCGGGGCGTCATGACTTGGGATTCCAGCGGTGCTATCCGACGCTGAGTCAGACAGAATACCACCATTCTTGGCGCAATAAAGGCCTCGCTTGAATCCTGGGAACTGATCGGTCATTTTTTACAGTGTCCTCTTATTTATTGAAGGATTAAACATTGTTTCTACTTTCCTTTCATAACTTTGCTGGTGTGAAATGTACATTTTTTTTCCACGGCAAGACTAATAAAGGCTAATCCAATCCAATCTAAAAAACAAACAAAATATGAAAATCCAGAGATGCTAAGTCACTCGGCCTCACTCACCTGGCACACAGTAGCCTGCAACATGGCGTCCAGGCCACCCTCAGGCGTGTCCATGTTACCGGAGATGCGTTGGCGTTTGATCACGCGTGTGAACTCGCTCAGATTTCCAGTCATGCTTAAGACGTGGTGGAAGCCGTGGGCGGGTCGGCAGCGGATCTCGTAATCACTAGTAGTGGAGGGGGGGGCGCCCATCAGGAAAACAGTTATTGATTGTCGCGTTGACATTCAAAAGCCTTTTGTTTCAGTGTCCCACTCACGGCACTTTGGCATTTTGCAACAATGGCGCATCAAAAAAAGCAAAAACGCAAAGTCCACTGAGTCAAGTGGCAAATTCTCAGACTTGAGATTGTGAGATGTCCTCCTGCTTTGTTCTAAAAATAGATTAGCTTTGAAATTAAGGGATGACAATTGGAGACTAGCGCATCTGCCAAACACTCCTGAGGTTGGGATTTCTAATCTTTTATTTTTATACCATCAGCGTCTCACCGCTCCCCCAAAGCTTGAATGGCTCTTTGTTTTTTTATGTGGCTGGATGGAACAAAAAAAAATAAAAATGCACAATCCTCAGACATCCTCCCCTTACCTTATCTTATCTCAAAGTGCTCTTAGTGTCTTATCACGCCTCTTGAGCCTTCTATTCTAAAATATTTTTTTTTTTCAGAATCTTCAAAAGCACACTGAAAGGCAGACTTCAACTTTCGGGCACTTCTCATCTTCTAGATATACGGTATGTATTCATATCTATTTATACCTCATAGCAGATGTGGAACTTTCTTTTTATGATTAAAATGGGGCGGGTGGAGAGGGGGGGGGGGGGGGCTGGCATGGGTTTTGTGACCTGAATCATCTTTTAGTTATGCTGCCCTGCCAAAGACCGTAACTGCTGGGGGACTTTCCCATAATGCACAAATGTCCTCCTCAGCATCCCCGGCATTCATTTCACGCAATAGTAACTTGGATCTGTCTTTTATTCATTTATATTTTTTATACAGGTGATAATATGAGGGTTTTTCTTTTTTTTAGTAAATTCTCAGTCTATATATTTACCAGTCGTAAAACTTGTTGATTGCTACATTACACTTTCATTTCTTACAATATTATTACTACGGTGCTACCACTGTTGTTATGCGTATATCAGAGGCAGATACCCCCATGATAATTTTTGGCTCTGTTTCGAGTACAGTAATCCCTTACTACTTTGTGGTTCGATTATCGCGGCCCATGATACATTGCGGGTTTTTTTTCGAACCTAAAAAAAGGGGTCCGCAAATGGCAGCCAAAGTCACTACAGTACAGTACAGGTACAGTAAAACAACAGTGGGTCACAACATTCAGCATACAAGATTCATTCGATTTACTGTTGTTATTTAGTAATGTATCCATCCATTTTGAGGCATTACTCTGCTTCAAATGCACAAAAGCCAAAATTAATTCAGTCATCAACATCAGTTTCATTTCATTACCTGTAAATATTAGACTGTATATACTATGTTTATAGTGGACATTTTATTTTCTTGCATTAAAGTTTTGTACTGTACTCCAAACATTTACTATGCTTCTTTATGCATGCCCTGTACTGTGTTCCACACAATTTGGCCTTATAAATATTTTTTTGTACTCATACACATGTAAATTTACCATGATGTGTATGGTTCACTAAATCGCTGTTTTTCATCTATCGCGGGTGGTCCCGGTCCACATTAACCGCAATAAACGAGGGATTACTGTACTCTTCCATTTATGTACAATTTAGCACAGCACAAGGCAAACCTTAATTTTTTTTGTGTCTCTTGTTCGTGAATTACCACTCTAAAAGCAACATTTAGCACATGTTGAAATCCGACACATACAACTAACTCCCGGACACCTGTTGGAATCCGATTTCGATTTTTCTACCACAATCAGCAAATCATTTTTTCCTAACCTGCAGGGGTTGTTGATCTTGGTAGGATGCACGTTAATGTAAGGCGAAACCGGCTTGTCCACAAAGGAGCCGAAACCCAGCCAAAGATCTGAGGAGTGTTCCGTCATACGTAGGGACAGAGCTACACCCACCGTCTTGAGCTGAGAAGTGAGCAGAGGAAAATGTGAGGGAAGAAAAGAAATGCATATGGTGACCAGAGCGCTTTATTTACATCGTTAAAATGGTCTTGTATTCGATGCACCAGCCCTCGTACGCTACTTCTTTTGGCTGCTGAAAGATTCTTTTGAATCCATTCTCTTTCCTTTGAAGGCCCTTTTTAGTCAAAATTAAAGTGTATTAATTGAATAGACCGGGAAGAGTCATATCCTGTCTGGAATGATGAGCAACCCGTGGTGGTTGCACATCTTTCAGGGGGGTATTGTAGGACACTTAGAGAAGTTTACATGGAGGCCAAAAATTAAAATTGGCAGTCATTCCTCAATCCCGCCCGCCTGCAGGTCTTTCGCATACGTTTCATGATCATGAAGCCTCAATTAGTGGAAATACTTACATGATCGAGATTTTCCTGCATAGATGCCGACACATCCACCAGGTAGTAAAGATCCACTGGATACCGCGGCAGCTGCTTAACGGCAACGATGAAGCTCGCCTCGGAACCTGGGGGGCGCACACAAGACTGAATTACAAACGTTCAGCTTATTGTGAGGCCATTTGCTGTTTAGTTGTAGCAACTGCTAACGGGAGGAGGCATCTATACGCTCGCAATAACCTACCTGGTGTGAGTGTTATGCTGATATCACGAGGGGACACTTGTGTGCTGCCGACGGTGGCGTTGACGCCTACTTTGACATCTGATTTCTCTGTGAACTCTGGGCCACAACCTTTTGTGAGCAGGTTCGCCTGTAGGTCACAACGATGGCGGGCACCCGCCTCTTCCAGAAAATCCTGTCATAAAACAGGAACAGGAAAATCTAATATCCAGAAACAGAAAAAAACAACCATACGCTAGCTAGCTAATAGAAAGCTAGCTAGCTAATAGATAGCTGGCTAGATAGCTCGATAGCTAGATAGCCAGCTAGATAGGCAGCTATTTCACTAGCTAGATAGATAGATAGAAAATACATTGCTAGCTACATAGCCAGCTAGATGGCTCTATTTCCTATCTATTTGGTATCTATTAGCTGTCTAACTAGCTAGCTATTTATTAGTTTTATATTAGATAGCTAGATAACTTGATCTATTTGAGTTATTCCCAGTTGAACGGGGTCACCGTTGCTGGCTACCTAGCTAGCTATCTATTTGCTATCGATTAGCTGTCTAACTAGCTAGCTGGCTATCTATTAGTTATCTATTAGCTAGCTAGCTAACTTGATCTATTTGAGTTATTCCCGATTGAGTGTACGCTGGCGCATGTGGCGGCCGCTGCTCACCCACAGAAAAACTGATCCTGTGACTGTAAAGTGACCTTGAGAGTTTTGAAAGGGGCTTGTAAATGAAATGCATTATTATTATTAGATACCAAGACCTTTCACACGCGCATCACCGTTTCTTCATAGCAATGTCCAAGATGGGTGGGAAAAATAAATATATAAAAATAAATTAAACAATATTTAAAATATATAAAAAAGGTCAAGGGTCACATGGGAGGAAAACACCTGAAGGTTGTCAACAAACTCCTGTGGTCTGTGTTGTCTCGCCAGCCATGTGTTTGTATTGGTTGATGTCTTAGTTCCCCAAACAGTGTTTGTGACTTTTTTTAAAACATCCTCAAGGCGAGGCAGCGTTCCTGGTGTGGATGCTTTTTGAGACAGAACTCCCAGGCAGACACACACGACTGCAGCAATGACTAGACTAAACATATGGGTCAAATGTGGCTTTACCGCTGCTATGTGAGGGAAAAAAATATAGAAATGGAGTGGAAATATTGGCATGTCCTCACAAGGTCAGTTTTAAACATCATCGCTCACATCTGCGGATGGTATAAATAGCAAAACAAGTGCATCATCTGCCACAAGGGGCACTTTTTAACACGCGCCGTACCTCCTTGAAGCACCAAGAACACTGCGGCCCACGTCGCAGACACTCTTTACAAGACGTAACCAGAGTAGAAGAACAGACGTTGTCACCTGGAAGGGACAAAAGCAGAAGCAAAGTGAATTTACGCTGGAACTTAGTCGGATGAGCGTTTTGGTGATGGAAGCATCATTTAGGCTTGTGTCATCTCATGTCAGTTATGTGTCAGACTGTGGGAAAACAGTTAAGTGTGGGAACAGGTGCTTGTCTATAGTAAGATGCGTTAAAAACTTGACATGAGTCAAATAACCTCAAGTTTTTTTTAATAAGAGCCACTACTGTGACTGCTGAATCGAGACATCACTATTTATGTAGTCGTAATAGATCTCGGGTGACTAAAGGTGGCATTAATGATTCATTGAGATGATCTATCTGCTGAGATCACTTTTTTTTCCAAGCGCCTCTGAGCTCACAGAAGGGAATGTAGGCCAGAGAATAGCTGCAGGTTGTTTTGAAGATGGCATGATGTTCCAATGAGAGCAACATTTAGCTTATTTTTTTTCCACCGGCTTTTCAGAAAAATATGTTTTATATATATTTTTTTCAGGGTGGGGATAACCAACACATTTTTTGGATTTTTTTTTATCTGTGAAATTATGACGTAGAGCGCCATTCCTGAATTTGTTCGGGTTTTGTTTTTTCATGCTTGGGTGCCGATAAAGCGCTGGCCATGGCCTCTGCCAATATTTCACTTTTTTCCATGTTAGCGCTTTGTTCCAGCTTCAGCTGTTATATAAACCAATATGTATGCATTGCATTTTGAATCGCCGTCCTCATTTCAAGCTCATATAACTCCAGACCCACATAATTTAGGAATTAACTTGTTTTTCTGATGAAAGAAGATAGTCTCAGGTTTCCAATGCCGTATTGAATGTTTATGTAGTCCTAAAACTCAATACTATGTGTGTCCTGGAATTCTTATTTTCCCTTTTTTCCATGTTAGCACTTTTTTCCTGCTTCAGCTATTGTTAAAGCGCTATATAAACCAATATGTATCGTGGTATAGTTGCATGGTACAGTATTTTGGGCAGCTGCCCTCATTTCAAGCTCATATAACTCCTGACCCACATAATTTAGGAATTAACTTGTTTTTTCTGATGAAAGAAGATAGTCTCTGGTTTCTAATATCATATTGAATGCTTATGTAGTCCTAAAACTCAATACTATGTTTATCCTGGAATTCAAGTGACAATGACAAAAACCTTGGCACTGGAGTGGACACATTGTTGCACATTGTCTGGCAGTGAATGAGTTAAGGGGCATTTGTTTTTAACAGACATGGGTGGATGGATGGACTATGATGGACCATGTAAGTTTTCTTTCCTTCAAAAAATAGCGACCATAAATGTTGTGAACACATATGTTCACTAAAATATATCATCCAACCACATTTTCCAATCAAAACATAACATGTACCATCATATAACATTTGATTTTTGGGGAAAAAATCTATATCAGAATCAGAAAGAAAGCCTTTCACAGTCCCACAATTGGGAAATTTGACTAAATATGTATATTTTTAAGACTTGAAAATACAATTCCAGTCACATTTGTTATGCTATGATAAAATAGTCATTGTTGAGACGTCCAATTTAAAGAAACTACCCATGTGAGTGTGCGTTCCCAGAGTGATGCTGCACAGGCACATAATGTAGGTTAATTGCAAAGAAACGATTGTAATTGGCTTCTAATGAGGCTTCCACTCACCCGGATGGAAGGTTCCAGTGCAGAGAGCCACAATGAGCAGGAGACACAGAGGGACGCTGCCATATGTTAATAGCCAGGAAGTCATATTATCCACGCCGGGTGGTTGACCAGACCGAGCGGGGAGGCTGCGTGGACTCAGTAGTGGCAGTCTGGAGACCCGGCACCGCGCGTCCGCCGCCTCGCCAACAAAAGCCGGCAATGGAGCATTGTTCCTCCGCCAATAACCCTCTAATCCCGGGGAGGTATTCACATCCTCCGGTTCCAATCGGCTTACACGCGAGCCCTCCCGTGCACCGCGGCCAGGAGGGCAGGTAAAGAAACGGCTTTTGTGCGGCGACACTAACCCCCCGCGCCCACCCCTTCTCCATCCACGCGCTCCGTTACGATCGAGCCGTGGACGCGGTCCAGTCGCTGACCCGAAATAAGTGCCCGTCGACGTGCGCCAGGTTGCCGAGTGAACATGCCGCACACTGCGCGCGTTATAGTCGCTGAATTGACTCAGGTAGGCGGTGCCATGGCAACCAGAGAGAGCGAGGAAGTGAGATAGAGAGAGAGCAAGCGAACTAGCAGCAAATCGGCACCATGACGTCACGCCTCCTTCGTAACTTCGAATGCACCACTTGTCAATTGAATGTGTCATATGTCCGTTGAAAATAACATATTAAATGATTAAAATGACTCGGAAGGGGATCCCAAGAATAAGAGACAATGAAAAACAAACATAATTAGCATAATCAAAGCATGACTGGAAAACGTTTTGCAGTAAACTCATTCACTGCTATTTACTAATTTATTCAGGAATTGAAAATAGTATGACACAGAGCGTCATTCCTGAATTTTTTTGGGGTTTTTTGCTTTTTCTTGTTTGGGTGCCAATAAAGCACTGGCCATGGCATCTGACAATGTTTTTTTTTCTTTCCCCTTTTTTACATATTAGCGCTTTGTTCCGTCTTCAGCTGTTGTTAAAGCGCTATACAAACCACCAAAGTATGAGGAAAGGAAAAAGTAGGAAAAAAAACAAATGAACTACAGTAAAGTCTCGTTATATCGATATCGGATATATCGATAGTCCCGGTTATATCGATACTATTTCTATGAACGCACGGAGAAAATTACATGCAAACAGGGTCGGATATATCGATAGTCCCGGTTATATCGATATTTTTTCGGACTCCCTTGAATATCGATATAACGAGACTTTACTGTATTTCATTTCATTGGATGAAATACTATCAGTTTAATCCTAAATTCCATGGACTAGTTAATGGATGCAACTGCTCTAAAACTCATTCACTGACCCACAGAATATTGAGTTTTAGGACTACATCAACATTCAATGCAGCATAAGAAACCTTAGACTCTATTCTTTCATCATAAAAAAAGTTAATTCCTAAATTATATGGGTCGGAAATTATGAGTTTGAAATGAGGGCAACTGCCCAAAATACTGTACAATGCAATAGATACATATTGGTTTATATAGCGCTTTAACAACAGCTGAAGCTGGAAAAAGTGCTAATATGGAAAAAAAGGGGAAAGAAAAAACATTGCCAGAGGCCATGGCCAGCGCTTTATCGGCACCCAAGCATGAAAAAAAAAAAAAAAATTTGGGAATGCCGCTCTACGTCCTATTTTCAATTCCCTTAATAAATTAGTAAACGGCAGTGAATGAGTTAAACATAATGAACTGAGACACTTAGTTTATTAAACACGTTAGCTCAGACTTTACTATAATGGATTGTCCATGTTTAACACGACAGGAATAGAGACGGGAGCAGTGTGATGCACTCCAGTTGAACTATGGCCTCAAATTGAACACTTGTGTTGATATTACTTCTTCTGGGAGCCATTTAACCACAGCGAACGCTCCTGTGTGTGGATCTTGAAGTTCCAGGATGAAGTGGTGGGGGTCAATCAAAGCGACGCACTTGTGAAAGGATTCACATGCTGGCGCTAAAGTAGTAGGAGGAGCAGGGGGTTGTCCATTGTACGCAGATTCCAATGACATGGAGTAACCTTCACTGGCCGCTCTCCTGAGCAGGAACCAAAAAAAAAGTCCTAAAGAAGCAGAACAGCAGCTGTGCGTCGACAAAAGACAAAATCCGTTGTCGGCCATCTTTGCTGTGATCAAATGCATTTTTCAGCGCGTAGCCCACCAGATGAAAGACTCGTGTTGTGATTGGCTCCCTGCCCATACTGTGATTGTGAGCGTGCCAATATTTCCCGATCAATATGCTCCGCTAAAATACACCCACTCACGCGGGTTTCTTATCTGACCCAATTTGTTGTTCACAAATTTGGCGCTTGGCCGACAATTTCCTCATTCATTCATTAGCATAATTTGTCAAACAGGAATTTGAGAGGAGGGTGGGGTGGTGCCCGTCTTGCTACCCCCGCAGTCACTTTCAATTATGGTCATGATGGAAACGTACACCGTGCTGCGTTTACTCCACGACCGGGTGACAAGTGGAATGTTTTATTTGGCACTTTGACGACAGAGTTCTCAAAAAATCCCCCCCACTCCCCCCAACCAAAACCACTACTGATATTGCTTTAATATGCATAGTGGGTGAGAAGTTGGGGGTGCATGTGCAACAACACGTTGGGCCTGTTTATCCCCATTTTTTTGGATTGCCTTTTTTTTGCGTTAAACTTGTAATGTGTGTAAATTATATAAATTAGACAAACAGGTAATGTGCCAGGATTTTTGCTATTGTCACTTGAACTCCAGGACCCACAGAATATTGAGTGTTCAGACTACATAAACATTCAGAACAGCGTTTCTCTTCATCAGAAAAAATAATTAATACCTAAGTTATATGGGTCTGGAGTTATATGAGCTGGAAATGAGGGCGGCGGTCCAAAATATATACAATGCAATACATACATATTGGTTTTTATAGCGCTTTAATAACAGCTGTAGCTGGAACAAAGCGCTAACATGGAAAAAAGGGAAATGCCCCCCCCTTGTGGAAGGGGAAAAAATTGCCAAAGGCCATGGCCAGCGCTTTATCGGCACCCAACAAAAAGAAAAAACAAAACCCGAACAAGTTCGGGAACGGCGCTCTCCGTCATATTTTCAATCCCCGAATACATTCGCGAATGGCAGTGAATGAGTTAACAACGGACTGCTTGTTTCAAAAACATGAGTTCACAAATCCTTTTTTGGCTGTAGGAATTCATATTTTGGTTCATGTTTTCTGTCACAAAGGGGAATCATCATTTACATTCGCATTTTTTTCCCCTATCTTTGTTTATTTGCTTTTTAGTCAGCGCTCATGATGGCAAAAGTGCAACCAAATGTGACATTCATGAAGGAAAACTGCTCCAGGACGAGGAGAGAAAAACTGCACTCCATTTAACCCATTCACTGCCATTCACGAATGTATTCAGGAATTGAAAATATGACGTTGACCGCCATTCCCGAATTTGTTTGGGTTTTGTTTTTTCAAGCTTGGGTGCCGATAAAGCACTGGCCATGGCCTCGGGCAATGTTTTTTTTCCACAAAGGGGCAACATTTCCCTTTTTCCATGTTAGCGCTTTGTTCCAGCTTCAGCTGTCGTTAAAGCGCTATATAAACCAATATTGCATTGTATTTTGGAGAGCCGCCCTCATTTCAAGCGCAGATAACTCCAGAGCCATCTAAATTAAGAATTAACTCTTTGTTTCTGATAAAAGAAGACAATCTAATGTTTCTAACGCTGCATTGAATGGTGTTGTAGTCCTGAAATTCAAAATTCTTTGGGTCCTGGAATTCAAGTGACAATGACAAAAACCCTGGCACTGGAGTGGACACATTTTTTGCACATTATCTGGCTGTAAATGAGTTAAAGTCTCACCACTCAAATGCACCACCGCGTTTATTTCTAGCTTTTAAAATATCACCGTCATCTAAATTTAGGCCCAAATGAACAGTGTGTGAACCATGTCAAAAATCCAGATTCCACATCCCACCCCCACCTCCGCATAAACATCTCTTCTCTTCCAGGGCGTGCGACGGTGCTCAAAATATGAAGCCGTTCTCTACGTTGCCATCTTGATAATGGACTTCTGTGTAAACATAGCCCTGGCCCTCGTCAATACTGGTCAACGTCAGGATGTTGGAGGTAGATCCCGGTCATAATCATGACACTAAACACTCTTCTGGCAATCATTCCTGCCTCCACCTTTCAAGCAACCCCCTCATCCAGCCTCTATTTGTTTGTGTTAGCAGTCGGCTAAGCTTTCCCCTCACGCTGGTCTGCTCTCATCATTCTCCAGCCAGTACACACACAAAAACGCGGGTTAGCATCCAGTTTTGAAGCACCCACACTCCCCCGCGAGCACCTGCCCTACCTTCTCTTTCTATTCCAGCCGCAAAGTTGACTCCCCTCATAGATTTTTTTTCTCTCTGAACTATCTCCCACGCTCTTTTCAGCCACAAGCTAGATACGCTGATGGGAGGACAAAGTAGGGGTTAGAGGTTAGATGGGAGCAAAGCAGGGACTCCCAACTATGCATAAACCCCACAGCAGCTAGCCCGAACGAGCATAGGGGAAAGAATTTATCACAAAGGGTAAAATACCAAGCACTCAGGGGCCTCTCTGATTATATCTGTATTTCATCTCGATCTGTGACGTGAATAGATGCACCTTGGGGGAAAAAAAAGTTTGTCAATTGTGATTGGATTAGCCTTTATTAGTCTGGCAGTGGAGACATTTATATTTCACAGCAGCAAAGTGATGAAAGGAAGATAAAAAGGAAAGGAAGAAGTAGAAAAACAAAACACAGGAGCTGCTGTAAAGGCAGCCACTCTTACAGCGCCATTTTGAAGTGAAAACAACAACTAAAAAACTAAATATATAAATATATATATATATATGTATAAAATATAATGTCTAGTTCAATCTGCTATTTTATTATTTATCATTTTACTTATGGTTTTATTGTTGTGTGCTTTGTTTTTATTGTTTTTATTGTAAAGTGTCCTTGGGTGTTTTGAAAGGTGCTTGAAATTAAATGTATTATTATTATTATTAAATAACAATGTGACACAACACAAAAGACAGTCAATCATTCAATCTTAACTCATTCACTGCCGGATGATGTGCAAAAATGTGTCCACTCTAGTGCCAGGGTTTTTGTCACTGTCACTCAAATCCCAGGACCCACAGAATATTGAATTTTAGGACTGCATCAATATTCAATGCAGTGTAAGAAACCTTAGACTCTCTTATTTCATCATAAAAAAAGGGTTAATTCTTAAATTATATGGGTCTGGAGTAATATGAGCTTAAAATGGGTGCGGCTGTCCAAAATACAATGCAATGTGTACATATTGGTTTATATAGCGCTTTAACAACAGTTGAAACAAGGCACTAACATGGGGAAAGGGGCAATGCTACCCCCTTGTGGAAAATAAAAAAAAAACATTGCCAGAGGCCATGGCCAGTGCTTTATCAACACCTAAACAAGAAAAAAACAAAACCCGAACATATTCGGGAATGGCGCTCTACGTCATATTTTCAATTTCCGAATAAATTTGAATGGAATTGAATGAGTTAAACCCTCTTTGATGGAAGAAGCAGTTCTCGATGAAAGAGGAGAGGATCAAAGTGTTCTTTTCACCAGTGGCTCGGGGACATCATGATGTAATATGCACGTCTGCTACAAGCGAAATGTTGACAGCAAACATGAAGCTGTAGCATCCATTGACGAAAAAAGACATCTCCTGTCTTGCGTAAATCCGCTTCAATTCTAAGCCGTGACACCTCTATATACGCATTGTCGCTTGTTGTTGATTATTTGGTTTGAAAGAATTGACAAGTCAACATGATGTGGTGGATCACGACAGGGCGAACACTAGAAAATGGTAAACCTTCTCTCTGTTGTGCAAAAAAAAAAGGTGTCAACACACAATTGCGAGGTGTTCCGGAATGGAATTTAGCGATGCCCGTGACCACTCATCTGGCAGCTTCTCGCTTTGCATTCTAAACACAACTAAGCGCCTGAAGGCTTTCTTTCCACACTTTCTTTCCACGTTGACTTGCCATCCGAATTTATAAACACCGCCATTCAAACGGCGAGGCTGGTTCCTTTCACTTTTTATGTCAACTGAAAAAAAACATCGCAGTTTGACATCCAAACTTGAACATGGCATGTTTCGGGTCATTTCTTTTCTTGAAACGTTAACCTTGTTTTTTTCTCTCGGGGGGCTTGTTTGTCTCTGTGCGTTTGCCTTTACATTCATCTTGCCAATGACTACCTTGTCTGTGTCGCCGCTGATGTCACCAACAGGTGTTTTAGGGTCTTTTTTTTTGGAGTCCTCAAAACTTGTCCCCGGCTGTCCTTTTCTATTCACAGTTACTGATAACACCTGTGGTTCTTTTCTTTCTAAGGCCTTTCCTAACAATAATACTGACTATCGGTGATGTTCGTGAAATGTCTCTCATTTTCTGTATTTTTCTAAACATTTTTTATCCGACATCACTTTTTTGTTTCCGAACTGACATCAGAAAAACGTTTTATAGCATCTAAAATGCCCAAAACAGTATGATATTTTTAGTCAAATGCAAAACACCAATAAAAATGACTTAAAGTGTCCAAAATCTGCAAAAAAAAAATTAACCCGGAAGTGGGAATAATCCGTTCCTGGGTTTCCATAAAATATACTTTTCAACTAAATAAGCCTTAAAACTACACACAGCATACCTTATTCTTTTATTGTCACTTTATAAGTCACTTTATTTACATTTGTGATGGTCATTTATGGCTTGATGGAATGGCGTTGGAGGTCGAAGGTCAAAGGGAATTGGTGTTTAGAAAGAGAGGCGCATTACATGAGGACTGTAATTAAAGAAATAAACTGTGCTGTAAAATAAAGTTTTATTTACCTTTTTGATGGTCGTTGATGGCTTAAGGAAGGAGAGTCACCTTCCATAAGGACTGTTGGTAACTTAACCTCTGGTGCTGTTTGGTCGTGTGCTTCCGCCGAAGATCACTCCGCCAGCCGTGGTGGGTGTGTATTATGAAAATAGTGCTTATTATAAGGTTTAATTTTCATAAATTTGACGTTTGTAAGACAACAAGTTTGTAAGTTGAGGTGTTTGTAAGTTGAGGTCTCACTGTATTGGTATTTCACTTCCTCATTCCATGGTCGAGTAGAACGCTGTGAAGATTGTTTGTGGCTTTGTGGTGGGGGATAATCATTGAAACGTCTCAAAAAACATCCGCCCGACGTTCATAACCGAGGAAAACCCCGTCATTGCTGTCATGTCACTGCTGACGTTTTGTTTAGACCGCCTGCGGTGTTGTGGCCCAAATGCGTTCATGCAAAAGCGTAGCCGTAATCCACCTCATGCGACTCCGGGACCACAGTGACAGTGTATTTTGAGGACAAACTTTGAGTCTCAAGGACATGCAATTTCCAGATTTTAAAACCTTACACCCCAAAAAAAATAAGATCGGCATATCAAACTCCACAGTATACCGGTATTCCATATTTGGAGAGAGAGTTGAGAAAAACAAACCACAGTCAGCCTTACGCTTGGTGAGCTGGAGCCTCGAGGCGAAACGTTGCAGCAGCATGTGTAGAAATAGAATATACTGTAACATTTGGCGCACTCATATCTTCTTCATCCTCTGCGCCAAATGATAAATATGCTCCTTGTCGTCCAGTGCGCCTTATATGTAGAAAAAGTTAGAAAATACACCCTTTGTTGGGGGTGCACCTTATACTCCGTTGCGCCTTATACAGTGATACCTCGGTTTACGAACCCCTTGGCTTACGAACGTTTCGGTTTCCGTTAAACGTTAAATTTATGAAAATTTTACCTTGGCATACGAACTTTACCTTGGCATATGGACCTTTTTTCATACACGGAGCTGCCTCAAGGAGTGATGTGTCGTTCGCGAACGAGCCCGTTCTTCTAACAACAAAATGGTAGCCAACTGTTTTTGTCCTCTATTCCCCACCCCCAGTCTTCGGTTAAAGCCATGTGATTGGTCAAGAACGCAGCAGTGGGGGGAGGTGGTTTAAACATTAAAGAGAAAGGCAAACGACAGTGAGAGAGTTTCAACTTTGATAGTTCAAAGGCAGAGTGTAGACTGTAAGGTTAAAATATCCCATCAATCAGACTCCACAAACAACCCGCACAAGCCATCTGCACACTTGATGCAAAAAGCTATCAATCCAGCTAAACAGAACTGGGGGTGTAACAAGAAAGCATATTCGTTTACTAAAGGAATGTTTTAGAGCATCTAAAATACCCAAAACACGCAGTATGATATTTTTATTCAAATGCAAAACACCAATAAAAATGACTTAAAGTGTCCAAAATCTGCAAAAAAATTGAGCTGCGAATTGGGCATTTTCAGAAAGTCCCGCCCCCAGTTCGTGACGTCACGCCAAGACGTCTTGCCCTGCTTGAGAATCAAAACAATGGCTTCAGATTCGGAGAATATGCTTTCTTGTTACACCTCCAGTTCTGAATATGATTCAAATAGTTCTGAAGAGGAAAGCATACATGTTTGCAATCGATTAAAGAATTTATTCCATGCCATTTTGAGGCAACATTGGGGAGAAACGGATCACCAGAAAAGAGGCACAAAATGGCGACCTCCTGTGGCCACCTCTGTTTCCACAGGCTGATAAATTCCTTATATGGAGCTTGGACACCCTCTTCTGGTGGCTTTTGGGTGCAACACAAGGTTTTCAGACCGAACAATGCAGCAAAATACATTGACGTGATGGAAGGACTGCTACAATGTGTCTTTTTTCCGTCAGGGGCGTTCCTTTAGTGACGTCACGTATGGACTCGTCACCAACTCAAAAACAAGACTTCCTGAATATTCAGCACGAGTCTTAAAACGTAAAATATAGCTATATGCGGTGGAATCTTTTTAAAATACGTACGATCAGTAGAAGTCATTTGAAGCCATTTTACAAATTATGGACACAACTTGTCCGGAGACGTCGGTTGTCCTTTAAAGGGGGGGGGGGCATTCTGTCATCATACCCCCCAAAAGAATTCACTGAAGAATGCTTTTACTTTCTCTTTCATCCTCTTGCTCATTTCCTCCCTTCCCAAAAACGGAATACAGGATAATCAAATAGCAAGCTGACATCAAGGACGGGTCGATGTCATATCAGGGAAGATAAGCAACAATTGGACACAGTAAAGTATCAAAGGATTTTAAAAACACACACAAAATGAATGCTTGTTGAAAAATCCCAGAATAAAATCTGTAACAGTCCTTGTGGGGGGTTGGGCGTGGTCTGACAACACTGATGTGGTATACATACGACTAATGTATGCGTCTTTGGCTGCATTGTATGTTTTACAGTAGACCGGGACTTCAACTGCGGCAAGCAAAATCTTCAATAAACCGTGACGTCACCGTTATAACGGTACGTGAGCGCGCGCGAGCAAGTGTGCGTTTATTTGTCCAAGGATGTTTCGAGGCGTGCGGCTCTCCCACTCCCTGTGCGTCATTCGGCGCTATGTCATCGTTCAAGCAGAAAACATTTCCCTGGAGTAAACTCCAAAACGGTTCGTGTGGTTCTCTCTCCCCGTCCTTCCTTTTGTCCTCATCAACAGACGCGCAGCTGCTAAAAGTGGACTTTGGACCGCGCCGGCGTCCTGTTGGGAAGTCAGGGGGTTTTCTTCCGCTTGGTTATTCTGGTTAAGCGTGTCATTTAGTAAGCTTCTCGCGTGGTTACATGAGAAAGGGAATGATAACGTGGAGGTGACTGTTTCGCACGTTGCAAACACGCCAAATCCTATCAACTGAGCTCGGAGTGTGTTGCTCATGTAACACGATTAGGATGGCAAAGAAACGGACAAAGTTCTTAACTCATTCACAAATTTATTCAGGAATTGGAAATATGACATCGAGCGCCATTCCCCAAATTTGATCCGGTTTTGTTTTTTCATGCTTGGTTGCCGATAAAGCGCTGGCCATGGCCTTTGGCAGTGTTTTTCTTTAACACAAGGGGGCAGCATTTCCCTTTATCCATATCAGCGCTTTGTGCCAGCTTCAGATGTTGTTAAAGCGCTATATGAACCGATATGTATGTATTGCATTGTAGTTCGGAAGGCCGCCCTCATTTCAAGCTCATATAAGCAGACCCATATAATTTAGGAATTAACTCTTTTTTGATGAAAGAAGAGAGTCTACGGTTTCTTACGCTGCATTAAATAATAATAATACATTACATTTTCAGCGCGTTTCAAAGAGCTCAAGGACACTTTACAGTCACAGACAAGCATAGGTACTATCATAAATAAAATACAATCACAAATAGATTTAGAATTTTAAAGTTCATTCTATATTTGACCGGAAGCCAGTGGAGCTCTTGGACGATGGGGGTGATGTGGTGAAAGGATGAGGTTCTGGTGATGATCCGGGCTGAAGAAGTCTAGACGACTTGAAGTTTGCGGAGAAGTTTCTGAATGTTTGTCGTCCTAAAACTCAATATTCTGTGGGTAGTGGAATTTGAGTGACAATGACAAAAACCCTGGCACCGGAGTGCACACATTTTTGCACATCGTCTGGCAGTGAATGAGTTGAAGGTGGAAAAAAAAAAAATATATATATATATATATATATATACAATTAGAGCGAATGCACAAACATCGCCAATAGTCGATGTTATCGTTAGGAAAGCCCTGAGGAAAAAAATGAACCACAGGTGTTATCAGACACATTTTTGCAAGTGAATGAGTTTTTAATTTTATGATTCTCGATTTCAATCAGTTACATAATTACATAATAATTTGAATGGGTTACACCGAGACAATTTGTCTTTCTTTTATTCATTGCATTTGCCTTTTCTCCCGTGCTTGAATTTGCTTCAATTCCCACTTCCCCTTTACTTGTATGACTCACCCTGTGAGATGGCGCCCTCTTGTGGTCGGATTTGTCATGGCACTTTCATAACACCCTGCCGACCAAAGAACTAATTTCGGCCTGAAAGACATACTGTTATCCATTTATTTCATCATCATTATGTTTAATCTGCACAGCAGCATCCAATCGAATCTAAATCATGCCTCACGCCTTTTTTCTTTCTTGTGTTGACATTTCACCCTCAGAAGGAGTCCAAACAAGAGAAGGACGAACCTGGTGGTTTAATGTTCGAGCTTCTCTCACAGGATGGAGGCACAGATCCGATTTCACTGAGATGAGGGGAAATTTAGAGGCCACTGAATCGCCACTGGGACGCTCTTCAATGGTATGTGTGTGCATGTGTGTGTTCATCGTGATTCCTGCTGTGATGTGTTTAATACTTTATAAGAACTCTGTTTACTCTGCAGAGGCAGCTAGCCAATGCAGCAGATGTGACTCAAATGCTGAGCGCTACAACTCAAGAAATACAGGAAATAGATATCCCAAATGCCATGTGGACAGTTTTGACTGTGACAATACAAAACGTGGCAACCATATTCAGTCTATTTTATTAATTTTTTTAATGACTCAAAATAATGTTATTGTAGCAGCAAAATATCACTTTTTATACAGGGCAATAGTGCAGAAGTGCAATTTTTAAAAGATTGCTCGTGCTGAATATTCAGGAAGTCTTGTTTTCCAGTTGATGATGATGCCTGACGTGACGTCACTAAAGGACCGCCCCTGACCGAGAAAGCGACACACAATGCATTTTGGGTACTTTGTTTGGTTTGAAAACATCGTGTTGATGACGAAATTAGAAGGAAAACATAAATAACGCGATGGTGAATCGTTGTGTGTTGCACCAAGACTACTATTTGATACTAGTTGACACAAATTTGCAGCAGACAAATCAACCCATTTCCAACGGAGCATTGGGGTCCAGACGCCTCAAAATGATCCGGAAGGACTTTTTTAATCGATTGCAAACATTTATGCTTTCCTCTTCAGAACTATTTGAATCATATGAGTAACAAGAAAGCATCTTCTCCGAATCTGAACTCCGTGAGCCCATTGTTTTGATTCTAGAGCAAGGCAAGACGTCCTGGCGTGACGTCACGAACTGGGGGCGGGACTTTCTGAAAATCCCCAGTTCCGATATGAATAGTTTTTGGACACCTTAAGTCATTTTTATTGGTGTTTTGCATTTTTACTAAAAATATCAGCTTGCGTGTTTTGGGTATTTTAGATGCTATAAAACGTTTTTCTGGTGTCGGCTATCCTTTAAAAAGACTAGGGGAAGATGATTCGGTGTAGTTGTCATTGAGCTGTGTACTACGAAAGTATGCTCAACAACACAGCAGTCTGACTTGATGGTGTCACACTTCCACCGACACAGTCGAAAATCAAGTCTATGCCCGAGTGCCCTACGGCTTCCATGCTTCATTTTCCTCCTCTGCTCTTGTAGGAAAGGGTGACAGATATTCGCTGTCCTCTCCCAGCTCTTACCGAAGCGGTCCCCTAATGATTGTGAGGCCACACCGGCAGTGGCTGGCAACTGGGAAGCTCATAATGGGCCTCGAGGGGGATGGCAGGGTCCCCGGCAATTCTTCTCTTAAGCCACTTATGTGGAAGGAAGTTTCGATATCTCCGATAGCTACACGGTAATTTGCTGCCTTTGGCTAACGGCGAAGGCATGGAGTTCAGAGGGCTTCTAATGCTTTTATGTTCACTTTATCAAACTTTGACAAAAGTGCATACAGTGATCCCTCGCTACTTTGCTGTTTTAAAAATTTTTTAAAAAAAGCCAAATGACTGAGGTTTCGTACATGGCTGTAGCTTTATTGATTCCTAGCGTTGACGTCATTCAATGACAGCATAATATCTCATGGTTTACAGCCATGTGGATTGGCTGTGCACCTTCTCAGCCCCGCCCAGCACCCCCCCCCCCTCTGTCTTATCACGTGGTTTATCGGTATATAACCACTTCACGGTTTTTCGCCTATTGCGGGTGGTTCTGGTCCTCCATTTACCGCGTAAAACGAGGGATTACTGTACTCCTTTTTTTCCTCCTCCCCTTGCAAGAACAGTACAGTGAGACCTCAACTTACGAACTTAATTGGTTCCCAGACAGTGTGTAAGGTGAAAAGTGTGTATCTAAAAAAAAATCCCATAGGAAACCATTAAAATGGGAATAATCCGTTCCCCGGGTTTCCATAAAATATACTTTTCAACTAAATAAGCCTTAAAACTACACACAACATACCTTATTCTATGTATAATAAATGTGCTATTGTATTGTAATGAAAGAAATACACTGAATTGTATCATAAAGTCACTTCATTTACATTTGTGATGGTCATTTATGGCTTGATGGAATGGCGTTGGAGGTCGAAGGTCAAGGGGAATTGCTGTTTGGAAAGAGAGGCGCATTACATGAGGACTGTAATTAAAGAAATAAACTGTGCTGTAAAATAAAGTTTTATTTACCTTTTTGATGGTCGTTGGAAGGAGAGTCACCTTCCATAAGGACTGTTGGTAACTTAAACTCTGGTGCTGTTCGGTCGTGTGCTTCCGCTGAAGATCACTCCGCCAGCCGTGGTGGATGTGTATCATGAAAATAGTGCTTATTATAAGGTTTAATTTTCATAAATTTGACGTTTGTAAGACGAAAAGTTTGTTATTTAAGGTGTTTGTAAGTTGAGGTCTCACTGTACATTGCTTGAGTTGATTGGAAGTATCTGACACTCTATATTATATTTTAAACCACCAATCATAAAAGAATGTACAGCTCGTGTTCACAACAGTAATACGCGCTCATCCATTTTTCCGTCCAAGCTCCCTTTCCCCTAGTCAATGTTGTTGTTGATTGATCGGTTAAAAAGCTAGCCGAGGCTCGAACGCTGATGTCTTGGAGCATTGATTGTTACCTTGCAAGGAACTGTGTGCCTAAGTGTGATTACTCGAGAAAGCCTGGCAATTATTGGGGGCTTTTCTCCTTTTGTTGTCCAAAAAAATCATTCGGTCGAGTGTGTTGTTGAGGGAAATTATTTTTAAATATAGAAATCTGTTCAATGAATATGCCCAGCTTGTTTATCTTCAATCGTACTTGTGAAATGAATGTGTTTTATGCATTAAAAAAATATTGAGAAGCAAAAGCTAACGCGAAAAGACGTACGTTCACGCAGTGCACGCGCCTACTCGCAGTATGCGCGTGCTTGTGCAAGCGTGGACGCCACTTCGTTATCTTCACCTCACTCCTTCTATTAAGCGGCGCTCCTCATCTTGAGATCGACTCTCCTTTTTTTCCGCCTTGGCACTTTTCGTCCAATTTCGACTCTCGCTCTTACTTAAAAACAAATCGAAGCACCTTGTTTGGATTCACCGACTTCGTTCTCGATGTAGCACCGCGCGAGACGCTCCCGGCAACCGCGGAGCGTACTTTTCTTTCCGGTGGCGGAGAGATGCCCCGGGTGGGATGTGCTCCAGCCGCAAAATCCTGTGGAGCCTTCTCCTCCTGTCCGTGGTGGAGGTGGGCCTGGGCGTGGCGAGCATCGTCCTCGGAGCCGTGGGCATCAGCTGGGCTCGGGGGTTTCACAAGCCGCAGCAAGGCGACGCTTCCCCCGTGTGGAGCGGACTTTGTGTACGTGACTTTGCTACTTTTTACGAAGTTGTCAAGGGGGTCGCTGCGGGAACTAATTATAGTCATCGTGTTCTCAGTTCGCTAAGAGTTATTGTACATTCATTAAAAAACATAGATGTATGTATATACAGTATATATGTATATTAAAAAAGATATATTCAGTATGCAGTTTATGTGTACATATGTTTATATACTGTATATATGTATACTGTATACGTATATATACATATACAGTATATATATATATATACGTATATACTGTATATATACATATAAAGTATATATGCATGTATATATACATATAAAGTATATATGCATGTATATATATGTATATATATATATATATATATATACATACATATATATATATATATATATATATATATATATATATACGTAAATATGTGTATGCTCATGTGCGCATGCTCATGTGCGCATGTTCATGTATGTATACATGTGTACATACTGTATATATATGTATATATATATATATATATATATATATATATATTATATATATATACACACAGTAAAGTCTCGTTATATCGATATTCAAGGGAATCCGAAAAAATATCGATATAACCGGGATATCGATATATCCGACCCTGTTTTCATGTAATTTTCTCAGTGCGTGCATAGAAATAGTATCGATATAACCGGTTATATCGATATATCCGATATCGATATAACGAGACTTTACTGTATATATATATATATATATATATATATATATATATATATATATATATATATATATATTGTATGTACATGCATTTTTTTAGATTGACTGTGAAATTGATTCGAAGTGAAATTAGACTTGTATTCAGTCTGTTTGGTTTTTGGGGCTGGTTAAAAGACATGTTTCCCAAAAACTCAGTCGCTTTCACCAATAAAGCTTTTAGAGGTGAAAAATGCTCCATTCGTCATGACATCCTATTTTCTCCTTTCATGTCAGTCTCATCCTTTTTCTTTCTTTTTTAATTCATGAGTCTGCACTTTTCTTGCATGTTCTAACCCTCACAGTGTTATTTTGGCAAAGGTCTGCAGCAGGCCCTGTTGTTGGCAACACAAGGCAAGAAGCCACCCCGCTGTCGATTGCCTGCCAAAGTGTGAAATGATTCCGAGCAGGTCACTTTGATTCTTTCTGGACTGCTTTTAGTGATATAGTCACATTAAAAAAAATATGTTCAATGAAGACTTCAAATTGCCCATGCGAGTGTAAATTATATGTCTGGGTCCTCTGCAATTTGCAGGTGTGTTGTACAGTATATATTTAAAATTGACTTTTTGTGACGTTTTCACCCCGATAAAGGCCTTCAGCACTTATTTGTTGTTTCTCTCTTTTTTTCAGTTTCTGCTCTGCGGGATGTGTGGAGTGTTGTGTGCTCGAAAGAGGACCGGGCTTACTGTAAGTACAGTAATTCTTTCTTCGCTTTGTGTCTAATTTATGCGCGTTTCTCTTTGGGTGGAGACTATTTCTGCTGCGAGCAAACAGGAAAGGGACTCCAGCTGCCTGACACATGGGGAGTCTTGATTATTATTTCATGCTTTTTAACCCATTTGTGTCCCTCAGTTCCTCACTGATGATTCAATTTCAAGTTATCTGATACAAGGTTTTCCGTGACGGATCTACCTTTAACCAGCTTTTAACTCATTCACTGCCGGACATGCAAAAATGTGTCCACTCCAGTGCCAGTGTTTTTGTCATTCTCACTTGAATTCCAGGACCCACAAAATATTGAGTTTTAGGACTACATAAAAAAAACTAACACATTTGGGAATGGTGCTGCTCTACGTCATATTTTTCAATTCCCGAATTAATTCGTCAATGTCAGTGAATGAATTAAAGGACAACCGGCACCATTTTTTTGTTTGCTAACTGACATCAGAAAAACGTTTTATAGCATCTAAAGTACTAGAAACAGGCAGGCTGATATATTTAGTCAAATGCAAAACACCAATAAAAATGAGTTAAAGTGTCCCAAAACTACTTCAAAATGACCTCAGAGATGGTCAAGCCAGGACGTCTTGCCCTGCTTGAGAATCAAAACAATGGCTTCAGATTCGGAGAAGATGCTTTCTTGTTACTCATCCAGTTATGAATATGATTCAAATAGTTCTGAAGAGGAAAGCGTAAATGTTTGCAATTGATTAAAGAAGTCCTTCCGTATCAATTCGAGCCGTCAGGACTTCAATGTAGCGTCTCAGAAAATGCACAAGATGGCACCCAAGCTCCATTGGAAATGGGCTGATTTGTCTGCTGGGAATTTGTGTCAACTAGTATCAAATAGTAGTCTTGGTGCAACACACGATTCACCATCGCGTTATTTATTATTTTTCCTTCTAATTTCACCATCAACACAGATCAACACGAATTTTTCAGACCAAACAAAGTACCCAAAATGCATTGTGTGTCGCTTTCTCGGTCGGGGGCGTTCCTGACGTGACGTCACGTCAGGAATCGTCACCAACTCAAAAACAAGACTTCCTGAATATTCAGCGCGAGTCTTAAAACGTAAAATATAGCTATATGCCGCGGAATCTTTGTAAAATACGCTCAGTAGAAGTCATTTGAAGTGATTTTACAAATTATGGACATAACTTGTCCGGAGGCGTCGGTTGTCCTTTAAAGAAATTCACATTGTCGCAACATTATGTACAACATTTAGGAACGATAGTGAATTGAAGATGTGATCTTAACTACAATAATAATTTCACAGGTTTAAAAAATAAAATAAAAATGTGTGATTTATCCCCACCCCAAAAAATAAATCAATATTGATATTTTTCTGTAAAGCTGGTGAAAAAAAATAATAAATTTGTGAATAGCAGCGAATGAGTTAAGCATGTGAATTGGATGATATGTGAATGAAAGGCAATAATCAAAACAATCCAATAGGATTTCCTTCACTCTCAATGCCGCCACGGCAATCATTTCCAAACAAAATGAGATTTAATGCAGGTCCTATATTCAGCCGGTAAAATAATCAGGTCAAGTTTGATTGAGCGAGTATTGTATTCTGTCTCTTTGGAATGAGCAGAGGTGCCTTCACCGTTTGCAACCGCATTGGAAAGGACATCTCCAATTTCAGCCATTACCCCGTGAGGTGTGCGAGGGTGTGCGAGGCGTCTGGCTGGCAAGGACTCCTCAACCAAACTCAGCTTAATGCGATCATCGGCCCGAAGGCATGGAATGAACGGGGGGGGAGCGCGGTGGGGTTGCGCACAGAAAGACAGAAAAGATGATTGAAAATACAGAGAAAGAATTTGACGGGTGGCAGTAAGCGATGGAGAAAAGTGGTAATCAGTGGAGGTGGGTGCGGGGTGAAGCGAAGGTCTCTTTGCCAATGTGCTGACATTGATCCATCATTAGCCAGACAAGCAGACATCCAGAGTGGAAGGCAAGGAAAGACGAGGACTTGGATGCCACGCAGAAAGAGAAGAAGAGAGGTGACTGCTCGCCGCCTCCGCTTTCCTCTGACGTCTCTCACAGAGCGCACACACATTGACATAAGTCCAGGAAATATATATATCATTAACCACACTCTGAACAAAGTTGGATTGCTATTAACTAATTCACTGCCATTCATGAAATTATGACATAGAGCGCCATTCCCAAATTTGTATGGCTTTTGTTTTTTCATGCTTGGGTGCCGATAAAGCAATGTTTCTTCTTTTCCACAAGGGGGCAGCATTTCCCTTTTTTCCATGTTAGCGCTTTGTTCCAGCTTCAGCTGTTGTTAAAGCGCTATACAAACCAATATGTATGTATTGCATTGTATTTTGGATAGCCACCCTCATTTCAAGCTCGATAACTCCAGACCCTTATCATTTAGGAATTAACTTTTTTTTCCTGATTTTTTTTCCCCTGAAGGTTAATAACGCTGTATTGAAGGTTTATGTAGTTCTAAAACTCATTGATTACCGTATTTTCCGGTATATAAGGCGCACCCAAAAACCATAATTTTCTTCAAAAGATGACCCTGCGCCTTATATGTGAAGTCATATACAATCTATCATATATGTAGTTGGTATATAATAGCATTCAATAGAAAACATTGCATAAAAAACAACAGATTGACATTGTATACTATATATTAGCTAGCTACTAGCTATCTATTCGCTAGGTATTAGCTAGCTACTAGCTATCTATTCGCTAGGTATTAGCTATCTTTTTGCTAAGTATTAGCTAGCTATCAGCTATCTATTCGCTGACTATTAGCTATTAGCTATCAATTCGCTAGCTACTAGCTATCTATTCGCTAGCTAATGGCTATCTATTTGCTAGGTATTAGCTATCTATTCGCTAGCTAATGGCTATCCTCCGGTGCGCCTTATACACCGGAAAATACTGTAAATCTGATGTGTTGAATGTGTAATTGGAAATGAATGGTACATCTTTTGGATGTTAAAAAAATTAATTGTGGTTATTGTTTCACCCATTTTCCAGATTTTAGAATATAATGAAGATATAGTCCCATCTCAAAATCCGCCTATTTAAAATGCGGTTTCTGTGTAGCTCTCTTTCTTGTTTCTATTTATAATTGTATTTTATGTATTGTATTCTATTTTTGACTGTATTTTATTTATTATAGTACCTATGCTTGTTTGTGACTGTAAAGTGTCCTTGAGAGCTTTGAAAGGCGCTTAAAATGTAATGTATTATAATAATAATAATAATATTATTATTATTATTATTACATACATTTGCAGTCCACCTTTTCATTATTTAGATTTTCTTGCTCACATTATCTGTCCTCTTGTGTCCGCAGATGATTTTGTTCTCGGCATGCTGCATCTGCGGACTGATTGGAGGCATTCTCAACTTCCAGTTTGTCCGCGCGCTAACAAAACGGCCAGATTCCATGCAATCCATCCACCTTGCTGCAATGACTCTGGCATGTCTGGGTAAAACTGAACACACACAGCGTGATAACAAAAAAAAAACACACATGCGACAATTTGCCTTCACTGTTTTTCCCTAATTTTTCCTTAGGGATCACTTCATGTACATTATCCACTTGGCTCACCTGTCGTCTGGCCAGTTCTGAGCAACAGAGGATGTTCATGGAGAGGGAGCATTCTTTGCACCATTCACACGAGATGACAGAGAAGGTCGCAAAAAAATAGGGCTTACTCGTCTATCTTAACTTTTGATCTAATGCGCAGTTATTCAACAGGATGTCCTGGATAACTCCACTAATGGTATACATCAGATCTCCTACAACGGACACACCAGTGCATCACCATGACGACAACTTCATGAGGTGAACTCTGTGCAGACAGTGAAGTGAGGTTTTTTTTTTTTTTTTTTTTAAGGATGGACGGACCACCCAAGAGGACAAATTGACATGTTATTGTCAAATAACCACTTGATATCATCAAACCTTTAAATGTATGAACAGAATGGAAGGATTTACACACAAGAAAACCGGAGCTGGAGTTGAACCCTGCACAGCCGCAATGTAAGTCAGACATGATGACCAGTTGTCCACTTTACTGGCCTATTAATTGATCAAAATAATTTTATTGTTATAATTCTGTAAAACTGTGCTTCATGCTTTTAATTGGGAAGACAGGCTCATCTCAATAAACCAGAATATAATGGGGGAATGTTCTTTAGTTCAGAGGATAAAAAAGAGCATTTGGATTTTATTTGTCTTCATGTTTAATTGATTTGCTAAAATGATTTTTTTTGTTTTAGTCTATTAAAATTCATTCATGTGTATGAGTTTATTCACACCCACCAGTAACATTATGATTAAATGAAGAACTGTATGGCAATGTTAACAGTATCCCAAAGTCAAAAATATCTATTGTGTTGAGTATCGAATATGGTTCTGGTTCTGCATATGTACCTAGTCACATGACGATGTCAGGAATGTAGTAAAACTAATTTAATTTAAAACAGATTCTTTTCTTACAGACAATGTATTGTTGGTGTTCAAATACCTGACATGTTTCCGCGTATACTTCCGCCTTCGTCAGAGTGTCACGGAAGTATACGCCAAAACATGTCAGGTATTTGAACACCTACAATACACTGTAAGAAAAGAAACTGTTTAAAATTAGATATCAAGTAGACAGGATGAACTTAATACAACAACTAACAAGTAAGACGTATTTTATACATGCTTTTAATTAAGAGTAAATCAATAAAAGTAATACAACATTGGAACGGAAAAACAAATGTGCGTTAAAAAAACGAAAGAAAAAGATTTCTTTGTAACGCATTTGTCGGCGCACCATTTTCACCAGCAGATGGCGATGTAAACCAAAATGTACGGTTTCTCCAAAGCGGAAGTTGGCCTTCGTTGACTTCCGCTCCCATTTGGCAATATGGCGAACTTGAAGCATGCTGAACATGACCCAAAGCGTGTGGAAATGTCCGCCGAAGTCCTCAAAACCTGCGCTCAGAGTCTGGATGTTAAAGCGTCCTCCGCGGCTCGAGTAGATTTGTTCGAAGTTCCAAGCGTTATCCCGTCTTTTGCCGCTGCTTCCGAACTTCTCTCAGCGCCATACTCCTGTCTGGTCATGAACGCACACCGAAGACACGTCGTCTTGCCCCCAATGTACTTGTACAAGAAGAGGACAGCCTTACGAGAGGAGTTACACGCCGAGCTGCTCAAATTCTCACCGAGGTGACACCACTAAATTAGTTCATTTTATTTGATAATGTTTTCGAATGTCGGGTTAACATTTGTGGGCAGACCTTGTAAAGTTTGAGAATCCGTTGTTAAAGCATTTGCTAAGCAGCAGTCCAAACCCAATGTAAAGATTCAAGCGTATAATCATTATATAAACGTTTAACTATGAATGTGCATTTTGACTAAGTGAATTGTCACGCTTTCTCCCTCAGCCTCCAAGGTGTACCTCTTGCTTATGACAATATCCAGATTATACGCAGCCATGGAGATATTTATGATGACAGCGGCTACATTCACTTAGACATACAAGCCAATTTTATTATTTTTCAACCCCAACGAGGAGAAACATTGCTGGTCAGTATTGCAATTAATTTCAAATCGACATTGCGCTTTAGCAGAATGCAATTTACTCATCCGTGTTTTGTTGGTTGTTGACCTCCAGGGCAAGGTGAACAAACTCGGTGTGAGCCACGTCGGCTGTCTGGTCCACGGCTGCTTTAATGCCAGCATTCCCAAGCCTAATCTTGTCTCTGTGGAAACCTGGAGGGACACGGGTCCCAGGATTGGAGCGGAGCTGGAGTTTGAGGTCGTTGCGCTTGATGCTGACACTGCCGGTGTGCTGCTTATAAGAGGAATGCTGAATCGAACCAGGTATGTATATGGAGGCGGGCATGATCAATTCTATCATTCCATTCCTCCTGGGATGGAATGGTATCACTAAACAACTATAGTAAAAAAAAAAAACTCATGCTTTTAAACACAACCTAACGAGTTATGCATTGTCACCCATTCCCTTACAATACCCTAAATAAAATTCCCTGTGGCCTATTCATCAAAACCATATCATTACTTGGAAAGTGAATCTTAATGTCTAATGTTCATCCCTCACCACTTTGTGGTTCAAGTTTTGATGAGTTTAGCTGTCCTTGAGGATATTTGGGCTTTTCCATGATCCGCCGGAAACTGCATAGAGATAATGGAATATTCATTTTCCCATGGTGCATTGCAGTATATACATCGAACACGGCATATGGTTGCAATATGGAGTGTGAGAACAGGAGTAAAACTCTAAAAGACATTAAAAACTGGCCGTAAATGAACATATTCTCGTTTTTTTTAAGAAACAATTGAATAAGTCTGCGGAGGGTAGTGACAATTTGTTGCAGCAAATAAATTTAAGGAGACTGTAGTAAAAAATGGTGCTAAGTCCATTCTCGTTGTCTTCTCTGTAATACCGCACAATATCAAAATAGCACAGGGTTGATTGTGTAGTAGCTAAAAAAAATGTGCAAATTGGTGTTTATTTGATTTCTTTGACATGAATTAAAATTGTTGACATATTACAAAAATAGATTTTACTCAAATAAGGGTTTGTCATTTGCAATTTAGAAATATCATGCTCCAATCAATGTATTTTGGTTTATTTCAATCAGTTTAGTGTACTTTGGCAATCTAGTTAAAGGACAACCGACGTCACTTTTTTGTTTTTTTTAACTGACACCAGAAAAACGTTTTATAGCATCTAAAATACCCAAAACACGCAGTATGATATTTTTAGTCAAATACAAAACACCAATAAAAATGACTTAGTGTCCAAAATCTGCTAAAAATTGAGCTGCGAATTGGGCATTTTCAGAAAGACGCCTTGCATTGCTTGAGAATCAAAACAATGGCTTCAGATTAGGAGAATATGCTTTCTTGTTACACATCCAGTTATGAATATGATTCAAATAGTTCTGAAGAGGAAAGCATACATGTTTGCAGTCGATTAAAGAATTATATGTGCCATTTTGAGGCAACATTGGGGGAAAATCTCTCACCCCAAAAAAAGAGGCACAAAATGGCGACCTCCAGCGGCCACCTCCGCTTCCACAGGCTGATAAATTCCTTATATGGAGCTTGGATGCCCTCTTCAGGCGGCTTTTGGGTGCGACACGGTTCTCAGACCAAACATGTACAGCAAAATACATTGACGTGATGGAAGGACTGCTACAATGTGTCTTTCTTCGGTCAGGGGGCGGTCCTTTCGTGACGTCACGTACGGACTCATCACCAACTCAAAAAACAAGACTTCCTGAATATTCAGAGCGAGTCTTAAAACGTAAAATATAGCTATATGCGGTGGAATCTTATTAAAATACACTCAGTAGAAGTCATTTGAAGCCATTTTACAAATTATGGACACAACTTGTCCGGAGACGTCGGTTGTCCTTGAATAATAATAATAATAAAATTCATTCATAAGCGCCTTTAAAAACTTTCAAGGACACTTTACAGTCATTAAACTGTATTCCAGATTTAATTGTTTTGTCTCTGTAAAGCATCTGCAGCAAAGTGCGAGATTTTGTGTTTTTCTCAGGTAAATTAATGCCATCCTATTTGTGTAAACCAGGGTTCAGGAATTGTTGGCCATGACTGAGAGCTCGGATTCGGGTGTCGCCGTCGACCATGTCCAGTTAGAACACACACAACTGGTCACAGAGGTGACTGAGGAGTCACATGGCCAAGACCCCACCAAGAAAAAGAAGAAAAAGAAAAAAGAGAAAATCATAGAAGAAGTGATAGAAGACGAAGCGGTGTCGTCGTCTTGCAAACTGGAGGCCAACGGGACAGAGAGCCAAGCCATTGGTGAGAAAAAGAAGAAAAAGAAACGAGATAAAGTCAAAAAAGAAGAGATGTCGCCATCAGGCCACGGTGATCATGCAGAACTAGAGCTGATTAGAATGGGGAGTGATTCAAATAGTGAGAAAAAGAAGAGAGATAAAGTCAAAAAAGAAGTGATAGAGATGTCGCTGTCACCCCATAATGATGTTAACGTAACGCAAGAGATGAACGGAACGGAGGCTGATGCAAATAGTGAGAAAAAGAAGAAGAAAAAGAGGAAAAAAGAGAAACAGATCAAAGAAGAGGAGGAGGACCCGTTTCAGATCTCGCCCGCCCCGGAGATCCACGTCAGCGACTCCAGCGGTTATCAAAGTGACAAGCCCAACAAGAGGAAACGTGAAAGAGATATCCCAGTCGATGCAAGTTTTACTTTTGAGCCTTTTGAACTAAAATTCAAGAAAAAGAAGAAGGAAAACGATTGAAACATTGATTGAAAAAAACGGATTTTCGGATTGCCTTGAATGACTCAGTCAGCACCTGCAGTTGCTAGTTTTGGCCTGTGGGGGCGCCAAAATACTTCACAAAGCCGCTCGCGAATTCAACCACTCTGCCTTTGAACTCTCCACAAAATTGATCAAACCTTCAAAGAAATCTCGTTCAATATGAAGGACAAAAAAGACCCAAAGCTGTATGAATTCTGTATCAATATATATTTTTAAAAAATCAAGTTATATTCCTCAGTATTCAAATTTGAACTGAACGCATTGATACCCAAATGTCATTTCCCTTGCCACAACTAATCCTAGCATCAAAATACTTTCCGGTCATCTTTTATGCTGACCATCAAGTGATGAAGCGTTGAGAGACAACTTAAAGGGGTTACGTGTGTTTTCTTAACACCCCCCCCCTCCTCCCCACACGCACAAATCCTGCCTTTCAGCGGGGAGTCTTAATTAGCGCCGAGGTGCAAAGAGCTTATCGGGATTCGTTTGAAGACAACAGATAAGAGGTGCACTTAAATGGTCGCCGCATCATCCGTCACATCCTATCATCTGTTTATGTTCTCACTTTATGGGGTGCACCACCAATACCTGGCTGACTAGTCAACACTTTGTTTTTTACGAACATTCAAAATCTGATCACTATAGCTTGTTTATTTGAAGAAAGCCCACACCCGAAATCAATGCTAATTTACCATTCATCTTTGAATGAGATCCTCCATTGACGTTAGCGTGAGCGCTAGCGACATTTGAAGCAACCTGTGCTACAGAACATTGACTAAAAACGTTTAAATAGACACACAAAAAAATAAGATACCTCTTGTGCATGTTTTGATCGATGTTTACGCCTGATGCTTTAAAACATGTCAAAATAAGAAAATAAATAGTTGCAAAGCTTTCTGGAACAAAAAAAAACAAGTGAAATACTATATTGTAAATTATTTGTCCCTAGTTGACCTCCCCTCTACCTCTTGCCTGATCTCCACTCTGGCCCGCGTGCACCTGCACCGAAGCACCCCTCCAATCCATCTTGTCATCTTCACTATCTCACCCCAACGCAAGACCCCCCCCCACCTTCTACTTTCTCCACCTCTTCCCCCCCCCCCCCCCCACCAAGGCCTTCCCTTCTCCTCCTACTTGTTCCCCTGATTTATTGGAGGCGGAGTGCAGTTCACACACATTCCAACTCCAGGCTCCCCTCCTGCCACTGGACCCTCATATCTAGGCATGCTCGTTTATCTTCATGAAGAAGAAGATGGAGGAGGGTGGAATGGAGGGGTGTTTTTGTTCTTGAACAGGCCAGACAATCTTTCCCATCACACCTCTGTCCGTGTTTCAAAGTGCGTGTCTCTACATTGGCTGTCTGTCTGTCTCCTGTCGCCAATGTTTCCATGCCTGGTTGGTTCCTTCAGAACAACCCGACGCATGTAAAGGTAAGAAACAAGTGCCGCACAAACAGAACTACCCCCCTCACCCCAAGCCTGAATCCGCTAAATCTCCCATCCTTTCGACTTGGGTCATTAGCGATGCTGAGTTTGTTCTCAGAGCCCCTAAATGGCAGCGGGTCATCATAAAGCTCAAGTGTTCAACCAGTCGTCCGACCATTCATCCGTCGTCCAATAGGACCCAGGCAAGTGGTTTTTGAATCATATCGGAGTGAATTTCTTGATCAGAAAACCTTTATTCGTCCCACAGTGGGGAAATTTGCAGTCCACAGCAGCAATTTGAAAGGGGATGGGGCGGGGGTGGGGGGGTGAAAGAATAGAAAAACAAGATACTCTAAGCATAGTAAAATAAAAACGTCAGCAGACTGAGATGTATACTGTAAATATGCTAAACCGTTTCATAAAAAACTAGTGCAAGTTTCAAGAAAGGTATATTGATATACGTGACCTTGAGAGTTTTGAGGAGCGCTTATAGATGAAATGTATTATTATTGTTGTTTTTATAATCATTAGCTAGCTCTTAGCTAGCTAACTTTCTTTCTATTTGAGTGACTTCCGGGTTGAGTGAACGCTGGCTCGTGTGGCTGCCGTTTCTCCCACAGAAAAACTCATCCTGTGACTGTAAAGTGACCTTGAGAGTTTTGAAAGGCGCTTATAAATACAATGTCTTATTATTATTATATGTAGCTGTATTGCGTCAACCCATATTTACAGTACAAGTGTCCATTTTTTTTCACATGTGATTATTGAGAAGCCTGACAGCAGTCGGTAGGAACGAGCGGCGGTACCTCTCCTTCTTGCAGCGCGGGTGTAACAGTCTCTGGCTGAAGGAGCTACCCTTGATGGGCCTTTCAAAAAAGGCATTGGAATCCCAAAAAGGTGTTTAGAATGGAGATGTTACGAAACCTCAAAATGGATGTCGCTTAGAACAACCTTGGATACCCTCATGTCAGTTTATCAGGACCCGCCAGATATCACAAAAAGACAATCTTAATGATTGAAACAGAAATATCGCCATCCACAAATTCCTTTGTATCAAGTTACCCCTTGAAATTTTTTTTAAGTCAAATAGTTATCGCCCAAAGGGATAGCAATGCACTCAATGGCGTGGCCAAGAACGAGAAGGCGTCTGGACCGGGCGGCTTCCCTGCTGAGTTCCACAAACATTTTTCTGTAAAAGAATGATAGCCGAGCTCACAAGCGCCTCCCTTGCACAGCCACACTTTGGATTTTTCAGGATTCGAATAAGATTATGTTCTTTTGGCTACAGTTATGCGTCAACCGCGCCTTAGCAATACATAAAAAAATGACATTCCAGTCCAACTTGTTCAATTCATGAAGGGAACACTCTTAAATATGACAGTCGTATTATTAACTCATTCATTGACAGACAATGTGCAAAAAAATGTGTCCACTCCAGTGCCAGGGTTTTTGTCATTTTCACTGAAATTGCAGGACCCACAGAATATTACGTTTTAGGACTACATAAACCTTCAATGCAGCGTAAGAAACCTTAGACTTAATTAGAGTTAATTCCTAAATTATGTGTCTGGAGTACAATACAATACTATTTACATAGCGCTTTAACAACAACTGAAGCTGTAACAAAGAGCTAACATGCCCCCTCGTGGAAGGGAAAAACACATTGTCAGAGGCCTGATCAGCGCTCCACATCATCTTTTCAATTCCCGAATAAATTCAGGAATGGCAGTGAAAAGCGTGACGTGGAGCGCCATTCGGGTTTTCTTGCAGGGGGGCCGATAAAGCGCTGGTCAGACCTCTGGAAATGTTTTTTTTTCCCCTGACACGAGGGGGGCAGCATTTGCCTTTTGTCCATGTTAGCGCTTTATTACAGCTCCAGTTGTTTTTAAAGCACTATATAAATCAATACATGTAGTGTATTTTGTACACATGCCCCCATTTCAAGCTCATATAACTCCAGACCTATATTATTGAGGAATTAACTCTTTTGTTCTGATGAAAGAAGAGTCAAAGGTTTCTTACGCTGAATTGAATGTTTATGCAGGCCTAAAACTCGATATTCTGTGGGTCCTGGAATTCAAGTGACGATGACAAAAGCCCTGGCACTGGAGTGGAGTTATCGGCACCCCCCGCAATGAAAAACAAAAACCCAAACACATTTGGGAATGGCGCTCAACGTCACACTTTTCAATTCCCAGTGTGGCTCAATACGACTTCACATATAAGGCGCATCGGCGTATAAAGCGCAGCGTCATCTTTTGAAGAAAATCAAGGTTTTTGGGTGCGCCTAATACACCGCAAAATATGGTACACATGGTATCAAATTAGCATTTTCAAGTCATCACTGACCTCTTAGTCATTTTAAAATTTATTCATGAAGAAAATGAAGGCTTTCGGGTGCGCCTTCTGCACCGGAAAATACGGTATGGTTTTTTTCCCAGCAGTGGGGCAAAATAACTCAAGTATTTTTCCTTCTACAGATTTGTTGTAAAAAGGCAACATCACTATGAACAAGAAACATGTTTCAAGTCATCATCACACATTCATAATCAGCACTTATGGTAAGTGTATTCTTTTCCACATACAGTGATACCTCGGTTTACAAACCCATTGGCCTACGAACATTTCGGTTGACGAACATTACATTTATGAAAATTTTACCTTGGCATACAAACTTTTTTCATACACAGAGCTGCCTCAATGAGTGATGTGTCGTTTGCGAACGAGCCCGTTCTTCTAACAACAAAATGGCAGCCGGCTGATTTTTGTCCTCTATTCCCCGCCCCGAGTTTTCAGTTAAAGCCACGGGATTGGCCAAGAACGCACCAGTGAGAGGCGGTGGTGGTTTAAACATTAAAGAGACATGCAGACGACAGTGAGAGAGTTTCAACTTTGATAGTTCAAAGGCCGAGTGTAGACTGCAAGGTTAAAATATGCCATCAATCAGGCTCCACAAACAACCCGCACAAGCCATCTGTACACTTGATGCAAAAAGCTATCAACCCAGCTAAACAGAACACAATTGATGAGGAACTAGGTAAAATTATCGCAGAGAAAGCACCTACAAGGGATCATTCCTCGAGATGGCGAAAGAAGGTTACGTTCCTCATCAAGTGTTTAATGCTAATGAAACCGGCCACTCCATTCCATCAGGCCATCAACGACCATCACAAAGGTAAATAAAACGACTTTATTATACAGTACAGTTTATTTCTTTAATTATAATACCATAGCACATTTATTATACATAAAATAAGGTATATTTTGTGTTGTTTTAAGGCTTAGAAAATTCGAAAGTAGAACATTATATTTTATGGGGACCTGGGAACAGATTATTCTCATTTTAATGGTTTCCTATGGGAAATTAATTTTTGGGATACACACTCTTCGCCTTACACACTCTGTCGGGGAACCAATTAAGTTCGTAAGCCAAGGTATCACTGTACTTGCCTTACTGTTCGAAAATTTCACAACGTGACTTGAAAAATCAAACATGGCACCTTTGACCAAGCTTTTCATACAAGCCGACAGGCTTCTTCAGAGTAAATAAACAGCTGAGACAGCATTGGGGGAGATGTTAAGGGGGGAGGGGCTGTATAAGGGAAGGTGTTGACATGTTGTTGGATGGCGGGTCGGACCGCAAAGGGGGTTTTGGAGTGCGGCTCGGCAAGTGGGTGGCGTTGAAGGAAGTAAGATGGAAGGTTGCTGGGTGTTGTCGCCGAGATGCATGCGAGGCCCGTTGGCTTTCATCCAGCGACGTCCGTTAACCACACACACACACAACACATACACTTTTTGCACGAGCTCCACCTTGAACTGGCCACCCAGCTGTGTAAACATCCCGGGAGATTGCTGATTGGTCGAACATCTCGGCCGCTCGCGTTTTGTTGGGTGTGCAGGCAAGCTAAGAATGAAGAAGGGATCATAAAAATTAAAAAAAAAAAAAAAAACAAACGCAGATTGCGCTCATGATGACACAGTAAAGAAGTAGAGCATTGGTCAAGGGTTCAACTCTGCTTCATTACTCACTCCCTCGATTCCGCCCACCTCCCTTTTTTTTTTTTTTTACTCCTTTAATGTCCGACTCCAAATTAATTAGACAAGAATGGCCGTCATCAAGTTCATCGCACAATTCCCTTGACAGCAACGTACGCCGTTGCTTAAATCATTTGTCATCTTCCCCTAATCTAATGATTCGGAAAGTTATGCAAAAGCTTTTCCATATTAGCGCTTTGTTCCAGCTTCAGCTGTTGTTAAAGGGCTATACAAATCAATACAAATGTATTTTATTGTATTGTATTTTGCACACCTGCCCCAATTTCAAGCTCATATAACTCCAGACCCATATACTTTAGGAATTAACTTTTTTTTTTAATGAAAGAAGAGAGTCTAAGGTTTCTTACGCTGCATTAAATGTTTATGTAGTCCTAAAAAAGTTTTTTTTCTTGTTTGGGTGCCGATAAAGTGCTGGTCCGACCTCTGGCAATATTTTCTCCCCCTCCACAAAGGGGCAGCATTTCCCTTTTTTTCCCCATGATAGCGCATTGTTCCAACTTAAGTTGTCGTTAAATCGCGATATAAACGAATACCTGTATTGTATTGTACTGTATTTTGTACACCTGCCCCCATTTCAAGCTCATATAACTCCAGACCCATATAACTTAGGAATTAACTCTTTTTTTTTGAATGAAAGAAGAGAGTCTAAGGTTTCTTATGCTGCATTGAATGTTTATCTAGTCCTAAAAAAGTTTTCTTTTTTTCTTGTTTGGGTGCCGATAAAGAGCTGGCCATGGCCTCTGGCAATGTTTTTGTTTCTCCTTCCACAAGGGGGAATCATTTTCCTATTTTTTTGCATGTTAGTGCTTTTTTCCAGCTTCAGTTGTCATTAAAGCGCGATATAAATGGATACCTGTATTGTATTGTATTTTGTACACCTGCCCACATTTCAAGCTCATATAACTCCAGACCCATACAACTTAGGAATTAACTTTTTTTCTGATGAAAGAAGAGAGTCTAAGCCTTACACTCTAAGGTTTCTTACCGCATTGAATCTCATTGAATGTTTACGTAGTCCTAAAATTCAATATCCTACAATTTGAGTGAAAATGACAAAAACCCTGGCACTGGAGTGGACACATTTTTGCACACGCCTGACAGTGAATGAGTAAAATTTTGGTTTGTTTAAATTTGACTGCAAATGTATTTTTTTCCCTCCTAATGTTTTGCTTGCGCTCCGGACGTCATCACAGGCTTTCAAGAAACCCCCCCCCCCTGTTTTGTGGCCTGTGTTTACTTCCATAAACATTTAGCCATGCCAAAAAGTCGGTGCTAATTTCACAACTTGCAACCAATCATAACAGCGGAGAGCTGGAAATGTTTTTCCCCTCCTACGTCTTTCCATTCAGACAAAAAAAAAGGTGAATGGAGGGGCGGGGGCAAACCCCCTCCCCCAGCGGTGTGTTTGTGCGCCTCTTTTCGTTGCTTTCCTCCTTATTTAAGCCCAATATTTACCCAACAGCCCCGGGGTTAGATTACCTCATATTCTACCGCCCAGCTGCTCTTTCTCAGCGTTTCCACGGCGACCGGCGGAATGTCCCGTCATGTTTATCTGCCCCGAACGAAAAACAGCCAGGCGGCGGAGGAAGATGATGACAATCCAGTTGCGTGAATGCGCGCAAGATAAACACCCGCGTAGCGTCCGCGACGAATCGTCTGCGGATGCTCCCCTTGAACCGGCCCCGTTAATAACGTGGATAAAGTCACCATTTAGTGCGGACGGGTTATAAAGAAATAAAACAATATAACTTACTCTTATCTTTTTGATTGATGTCTTCTTCTCTATTAACAAAATAGTTTTTTGTATTTAAGTGCATTAGATAACGTGACATGTCATAACACGTACTATAAACATATTAAAGCCCTCCCCCCGCCCAACAAATAAAAATTATGTCAGCATTTAACGCTTTTGAGCAGGGGTGTCAAACTCATGGCGGTTCATGGGCGAGCCTGCAAAATTTGCCCACCCAAAATACAATGCCATACATCTTTACAAACTCATTCACTGCCAGGCCTGTGCAACAAATGTGTCTGATCCAGTGCCAGGGTTTTTGTCATTGTTACTCGAATTCCAGGAACCACATAAAATTGAGTTTTAGGACTACATAAACATTCAATACAGCGCTAGAAACCTGCTTTCTGCTTTCATCAAGAAGAAAAGAGTTAATTCCCAAATGATATGGGTCGGGAGTTATACGAGCTTGAAATGAGGGCAGCTGTCCAAAATACAATGCAATACATACATATTGGTTTATATAGAGCTTTAACAACAGCTGAAACTGGAACAAGGCGCTAACATGCAAAAGCTAATGCAATCCATTTGTCACATAAAACTAAAACTACCCGTATTTTCCGGTGTATAAGGCGCACCTTGCAATTGATGGTGTATTTTCAGACTTTTCGTATAGTTAAGGCGAACTGTAGTAGAAGGTGCACCTTCAATGATTGAAAAAAGTTTTCCAAATATAGTATAGAAATATATAGTTTTCCAAATACAGGTAACATCCGACTTACGACCGAGTTCCGTTCCAACCAAACAATCGTAAGTTGAAATCCATTCAAAATGTTCAATGGAGACTTGGAGGCGAAATGACACGCACCCCCTCCCCCCTTTGGTGCCATCACTCGGTCGATTGCTGCGCGAGAGTGAGATGCTGGCTGGCTGGCAATAATTGTCCAACACGTTGCCGGCCTGCTAGTGCGTTGCCGTGCCAGGCGTGGAATTAAAATGTTAAAAATAGGGTTTGGGGGGGGGGGGGGTCGTGGTTGTAAGTACGGGTGGTCGTAAGTCGAGCCGGTTGTAAGTCGGATGTACCTGTACAGACTGTGTGATGGCACCAGAGGGGGGAGTTTGCGAGTCATTTAGCCTCCGAGTCTTGATTCAACATTTTGAAGGGATTTCGACTTGCGACCATTTTGACTTACGACCGTTTGGTTGGAACGGAACTCGATCGTAAGTCGGACGTGACCTTTATAAGGTGATACAGTAGAAGCTGAGGTTACGCAATACTTCTAGGGAAAATTGAGTCTATGGTTGCTGACAGTAGTTGTGAGGCCGGTTGTGGCTCAATATTACATCACATAAGGCACACCTGCGTATAAGGCGCAGGGCCATCTTTTGAAGAAAATAAGGGTTTCGGGTGCGCCTTATACACCGGAAAATATGCTATGAAACACTGACGTAATACGAGACATAAAAACGTTTCTGAAAAAAAGATCCTCTCCCGAACAAAATACATTGCGCCGCACAGTCATGCTTATGACTAAGCATTTTCTTGAGGGAATACAACAAAAAACGCCTTTGGGGGCCCTTTTGCGCCACCCCCTGCAATGTGGACGCTCCCCTGCCATGGGAACTGGCAGCTATTTGCTCTAATTTGCAACAGAAAGCTTTTTTTTTACTCTGTGGTGACTGTTTGAGAATGTTCTATTTAGTCTTCTCCTGGGGGCTCTCCAAGTGATTAAAAAGGGTGGCGATTCAGCCAGGGGAAGCGCAAATACGACCAAATGACCCTTCTTGTCAAGAGGCCGCTGTTGTCCAGAAGCTCTCCAATGGACCCTTCGAGAGGACGGACGTCGCGTCTCGTCGCAGGAGCTTCTTCAAGCTAGCATGGAGAGGGTTGGGGGGTGGGGGGGTGCCTTGTGAGCTGCCGCGTGCAGGTCACTGACTGAAAGGTTCTTTTGGACGCTGGCCAAATAGGATCTCACCCTGTGGCGCTCCATCCGGATTCGGATAAAAGGTTAGTTGGGCTTGGATGACATGCTCTGCTCTTTACGATAACGGACATATAAACAAAATAGAGGATCTAGTGGACCAAACGTTTGGACTCAGAGATGCAGATTCAGAACCAACTGCTGAACTCAGCTTTGATCCGCTTGGATGTCAACCTGATGGATTTTCCGGCGAATCAACATTCGGCCGACAGTCCGCTCAGCGACGCGTCTTGGAGTCCCGAGCGCAGAACATGCGCTCGAGATCATCTACTGTTCGATCACGAAGGAAGAGAATCCAAATCGGGCAGGTCCAAACGGAGAAGGATCATCACGGTGGTCCAGCGACAGGCGGCGAACGTGCGCGAGCGGAAGAGGATGTTTAGTCTGAACGAGGCGTTCGACGCGCTCAGGAGGAAAGTGCCGACGTTCGCCTACGAGAAGAGACTTTCCCGGATCGAGACCTTGAGGCTCGCCATCGTCTACATCGCCTTCATGAAAGACCTTTTGGAGAACACTTGACGTTGTCTGAGAAGTCAACGGTTGGGATTATTGACCAAGTTCTCAGTCGCCCGATCAGACTAAATTCTTCAAATTGATCTGCTTTTTTAGTTTATGATACGTTGACTGTCATCAGGATAGTTTCAACCTTCACCGTCATCCAATCGTAAATAAAGACATTTATTTTGATTGATGCTCAGTGCTGCAATGTCTCCTCAATCTACTCGGTTTTAGCAATTTTCCATCGCATCATCTTTTTATGTCCAAATATATGAAATAATTTTAACTCATTCACTGCCAGACGATGTGCAAAAAAATGTCCACTCACACCCGAATAAATATTGAAAATATGACGTAGAGCGCCATTCCCGAATTTGTTCAGGCTTTGTTGTTTTTCATGCCTAGGTGGCTGATAAAACGCTGCCCATGGCCTCTGGCAATGTTTTGTCTTTTCCACAAGGGGGTAGCATTTCTTTTTTTGTCCATGTTAGCGCTTTGTTCCAGCTTCAGCTGTTGTTAAAGTGCTAGATAAACCAATACAGTATGTATGTATTGAAATGTATTATTATTATTATTATTATCATTGCTGCATTGCATTGTTTAGGTTTTGTTATTTCTTGCGTGGGTGCCGATAAAGCGTTGGTCAGACCACTGGCAATGATTTTTTTTTTCCCCTTCCATGAGGGGTCAGCATTTGCCTTTGGTTCATGTTAGCGCTTTGTTACTGCTTCAACTGTTGTTAAAGCACTATACAAACCAATATGTATGTATTGCATTGTATTTTGGACAGTTGCCCTCATTTCAAGCGTAGATAACTCCAGACACATATAATTTAGGAATTAACTATTTTTCTGATAAAAGAAGAGAGTCTAAGGTTCCTTAGTCTATATTCAATGTTTATGTCGTCCGAAAACTCAATATTATGTGGGTCTTGGAATTTGAGTGACAATGACAAAAACCCTAGCCCTGGAGTGGACACAATACCTATTGAATTGTATTTTGGACAGCCGCCCTAATTTCAAGCTCATATAACCCCATACCCATATAATTTAGGAATTAACTTTTTTTTCTGATGAAAGAAGAGAGTCTAAAGTTTCTTACGCTGCATTGAATGTTTATGTAGTCCTAAAACTTAATATTCTGTGGGTCTTGAAATTCAAGTGACAATGACACAAACCTTGCCACACTGCAGTGGACACATTTTTGCACATATCTAGCAGTGAATCAATTAACTGTTTCAGGGACAGCGATGACTGCGGTGGACACCTCACACCGAACGGTGATCACTGGAGAAGAAAAAAAAAAAACAACCGCTTTTCGGAGCAGCTTGTCCTCAGGTGAGACGTCGCATCGGCGAGTCACGCAGGTGAGGTTACTTTTCAGCACCTTGGAGAGCGAAACGTGCCTATGTCACACCTGTGGGAGGAAAAACAAAGAGTTTGATTGACACTTTCGCCATGATGATCCTCTTCTGGTGCCGGGGAAAGATTTGAATCACCAAACGTGGTTAAATATTATCTTTGATGCTGAAGTGCAAATTAACTGATGCGCCACTTTGAAACATTACAAGCTCTTTTTTCGTTAAAAAAAAAATAAATAAAAATCTTAGCCCAGTTCAGTCCTCCTCATGCCACCCCGCTGCGAGTCAAGATCCGCCCCGAGAGCTCCTCGGGATGGGGCGTCTTTTAAACCTGAGCCGCGGTGTCGACGTCCCCCGGTGGGGGTCCGACCCGTTTAAGCGCATACCTCGACGTGGGGGCCGCTGATGGGAAAATAAACACGTCGGTCTGGTTACGACCGTGCCGAGGCCTCCCACTGTTTGCAAACCTCCTGTGTTTCACCAAGTTTATTTTTTGCCGTCGCCACTGTTCGCATCTCCGTGTCTAGACTGGAAAGGACGTTTCTTGTCCTCGAATGTCTTCAAAGTCTTGGCGGGTTGTAGGAAAAAAAGGGGCATCACTTGAGCATCCCATACCTGACTGAAGTTGTACAGAAGAAATAAGTCAAATTCATATTTATTGTATTTGGTGGTGTATAAGGCGCATCCCAGACAAATGGTGTATTTTTCCATAATATAAGGCGCACCCCCAATGAATGGAAGTTTTCCAAATATAATGTATAAATACCGTATTCTCCAGTGCATAAAGTGCACCGGAGTATAAGACGCACACCCAATGAATGGTTTATTTTCAAACTTACCATATATAGGGTGCACCAGAGTAGAAGGTGCGCCTTCAATGTATGAAAAAAAGTTTTAAACAATATTTTCTGGTGTATAAGGCAAACCGGAGTATAAGCCACACCCCCAATGAATGGTGAATTTTCAAACTTGTTTCATATATAAGGCGCAGCGGACTATAAGGCACATCTTCAATGAATGAAAAACGTTATACTGTATTTTCTGGTGTATAAGGTGCACCGAAGTATAAGGCACACCCCCAACAAATGCTGTACTTTCACACTTTTTTTCCATATATAAAGCGCACCGGACTATAAGGCAGACCTTCAATGAATGGAAAAAGTTTAATACCGATTTTCTGGTGTATAAGGTGCACCGGAGTATAAGGCACACCCCCAATCAATGGTATATTTTCAAAGATTTTCCATATATAAGGCGCACCAAACTATTAGGGGCATTTTCAATGAATGAAAAGTTTTTATACTGTATTTTCCGGTGTATAAGGCGCACCCCCAACAAATGGTGTATTTTCAAACTTTTTCTATATACAGTATAAGCTTTTCTATTTTTTCCTTCATTATAACAATATAGGCTATAAAGGTGACTATTTTTTTCCAATCAAATGCAGCAGCCATTAGGCATCTGGAGGATACATTGACATAGATTGGAGGATACATTTATTGTACGATGAAGGCGACCCCCCGCTTCCCCCGCTCCGTGCCCCCATTTCCATCCGCTGCGGGGTTGACAGCGCTTGAAGAGAACACACGTATGACCGCGTCAAGGCAATCGTAAGTTAAAATGGAGTCATCGGGGTGCCATATATCATTCCGGACCGGGAACTTCGTTTACTCTCTGAAATCGGGGTGTCGTGATTTCTTCCTGACAATGTAGTCAGGACAAAAAAAATCTAAATTAGAAACTCATTCATTGCCAGAAATGTGCTAAATTGTGTCGACTCCAGTGCCAGGGTTTTTGTCATTGTCGCTGGAATTCCAAGGACCCGCAGAATATTGAGTGTTAGGACTACATAAACATTCGGTGCAGCGTAAGAAACATTAGACTCCTTTGTTTCATCAACAAAAAAAAGTTAATTCCTAAATTATATGGGTCTGGAGTTATATGAGGTTGAAATGAGGGCGGCTGTACAAAATGCAATACAATTATTGATTTCTACAGCGCTGAAACGCTAACATGAACAAAAGGCTAATGCTGTCCCTTTGTGTAAAGGAAAAAACATTGCCAGAGGTCTGACCGGCGCTTTATTGGCACCCCAGCAAGAAAAAAAAAAAAAACTAGGAATGGCGCTTCACATCATATTTTTAATTCCTGAATAAATTCTGAAATGGCAGTGAATGAGTTTAGAAAATGGCCACAAATTTTGTCCACACAGTTAGATAACATCACTAGCCCTCCCTTTTACTCTCTCTCTTTCTCTCTGTCAGTTTTGGGCTTCAAGCCCCCCTACTCTTCCCCTGATATTAACGTTATAAGTTATGCCTGCCATGGTATTATGTTACACCCCATCCCACCCAATCATGACGCTTCCCCCAAAATCCTCCATTTCGCTCCCCCTTCAACTTATAAGAGTGGAAGTCACCTCTCAGACTTTTGCACGGCGCAGCACGTTTGGGGGTGGGGGGTTCTCTCCATATTTTTTGAGGACACATGTGGGTTTTGTGAAGCCGAAATAAGAGGGACAAGTGTTTCTAAAGTATCTCGGAAATTTTCGGACCATGCGAGAAGACGACTCGTCCCCGATGGACAGCGCGGGGAACAGTGAAGAGGAGACCGAGCGGCAGCTACCGAGAAGGGGCGCGAGGAAGCGGCGGGCGGCGGTGCGCCGGAGCACTGACGCGGATGATTTAACCGACGTCTTGGATGTGGAAAGCCCCAAGAAGCGATGCCGAAAGAATGTCGACCGCGGAGGAAGCGGCGGCGGCGGCGGCAGTGTCGCTAGCGAAAGCAGCGAAGCGAGCAGTAGCGGCAGCCCCGCTCGCTCCATCGACGATCTCCAAAACCAGCGCGTCATGGCCAACATCCGGGAGCGCCAACGCACGCAGTCGCTCAACGAGGCTTTCACGTCGCTTCGGAAAATCATTCCCACGCTGCCGTCGGATAAACTCAGCAAAATCCAGACGCTCAAACTAGCCGCGCGGTACATCGACTTCCTGTGTCAAGTTTTGCAGAGCGACGAGTTGGACGCGCGAGGTTCCAGTTGCAGCTACGTGGCGCACGAGCGTCTCAGTTACGCTTTCTCCGTGTGGAGGATGGGGGACGCCTGCCCCGTGTCGACCACAAGCCACTAGACAGCAAGGTAAACCTCACTTACTTTGACTCTCCTGCAACGTTTTGACGCGAAATTGCCTTTGAAGTAGTTTACAGTTCGATTCCCGCTAAGCGGTTGTCATTAATATTGTATTTGAAAACAATCGGTGTGCAAAATGAGGCCCGCGGTGCCAAACGTGGTCCGCTATGTGCATTAATAGGGCCCAAGCCAGGATAGTGCCCCACAATTTTTCAATGCATGAATTGAGCTTGTTCCACGATTTCTTCTATTACATTTTTTTGATTCCATGCAATAAATTGTTAATTGATTCCACGCCGGTAAATATTGAAATAATCAACAAATTGAATTTGATGTTTGTCATTCGCCCGCCAAATTCAAGTCGTCATAAAGATGTCATTCCAAAATGACAAATTTTAATTGTTTACTTGAGGCTACATTGAAAAATGACATTTGATCATGTATATCGCTTGCACATAACTCAATGAGTCCTTTTCATTACTTGTCAAAAGTACTGTTTTTTTTTTTTTTTGTATTTTAACTCATTCACTGCCAGACGATGTGCAAAAATGTGTCCACTGCAGTGCCAGGGTTTTTGTCATTTTCACTTGAATTCCAAGACCCACAGAAAATTGAGTTTTAGGACTACACAAACATTCAATGCTGCATTCTCTCTCTCACTTCTCTTCTTCCATCAGAAAAAAAAGAGTTAATTCCTAAATTATATGGATCTGGAGTTATCTGAGATTGAAAAAGGGGGCTGGTGTACAAAATACAATATTGATTTATATAGTGCTTTAACAACAGCTGAAGCTGTAACGAAGCGCTAACATGGACAAAGGACAAAAGCTGCCCCCTCGTCTAAGGGAAAAAACATTGCCAGAGGTCTGACCAGCGCTTTATCACCACCCCTGAATGGCGCTCCACGTCACACTTTTCACTGCTATTCCCAAATGCATTCGGGAATTGAAAATATGACGTGGAGTGCCATTCCTAAATGTGTTCGAGTTTTTATTTTTTTTTGCAGGGGTGCCAATAAAGCGCTGGTCAGACCTCTGGCAATGGTTTTTCCCTTCCACGATGGGGCAGCATTTACTTTTTTTCAATGTTAGCGCTTTGTTACAGCTTCAACTATTGCTAAAGCGCCATATAAATCAATATGTATGTATTGTATTTTTTTACAGCCGCACCCATTTCAATCTCAGATAACTCCAGACTCATATAATTTAGTATTTTTTTTTTCTTTTCTGATGAAAGAAGTCTCAGGTTTCTTACACTGTATAGAACGTTTATGTAACCTTAAAACTGAGTATTCTGTGGGTCCTGGCGAAAATGACAAAAACCCTGGCACTAGAGTGGACACATTTTTGCACATCATCTAGCACTGAATGAGTTGACCTCTCATGATAATGCGATGCACATTATATTTGAAACTTTTACCGCATACAATTTGAAACATGGGTCTCACTGTCAAATGTCCCATTTGAATTGTTCTTCTTCATCACACCAATATTTCTTTCAACAGGTCGTCCTCGCTGAAGATCTCAGTCTTCTTCTTTCTGAGCGAACTCTGAAAATGGTGCATCTGAAGCCCAGCTGCTCAGCTTCATTCCTCCTCCGAGAGCGTGATGTGCCATATTTCCCGTTGCAAGGAATTGGCTGTGTTTGCATGGGTGCAACTTAGAAGGAAGGACAAGACGGATATGAAAGAGAAAGACCACTGCGACTTTATGAATGTTGTCAAAACAAAAACGAGCGGAGGAACTTTTGAAACCTGAGAGAAACAACATCATTCCTTATTTTATTTTTATTTTTTATTTTACATTCCTCGTGACGATGTCTCACAGCCAAATGGAGTATTTATTTTTTCTACCGCTGAGAAACCCCGCGTCCCCCCCCCAATGAAATAATATTTATTTTTGGGGGTGGGTGATAACAGAATGCCAAATCGATCTATCGTCTGCATATTGTGAACATATTGTAAATATTTGGTAATAAACAACTCAAAGTAACAGGCTGGAAAGTATTTATTTATTGTCCGTTGAATAATCCTGAAATGTACCTGTAACCATGGCAACAAAGTCATTTCCGGTGGCTTTAGCCTTTTCCAGTTAATCAAGAATGTTTATTGACTTTGCTTGTTGCAGAATCCCGAGCTAACGAAGCCGCGGTGGTGGCGGCGGGTGGGGTAAGGGGGTCGGGGGGCTTGGAGGGGAGGGGGGGGGGGTGAAAGAAAACATCTCATACCTCTGGATTACCCTTGAAGTTATTTCTTGCACTCAAGGATCTGGGAGCGCCGTCATTAGCTAAGGCGGGCCCGTTTTGGGAGCAGTGGGAAGCACGCATGATATTCCCACATGTCCTCCCGAGTCAGAAGGTCAGCAAGGAAGACTCCTGCAGGTGCTTTTGTAGTTAGTTTTGGGAGCTTTCATGGGGGTGGGATACGGGTCAGGCTGCAAAATGCTTTTTTTTTTATGGGGGGGGGGGGGGGGGGGTGGAATCCGGAAGTGACCAAAGTAATGCTAAGAACACACAGAAATGGAGAAAAGACTTGGATCGGATTGGATTAGCCTTTATTAGTCTCATATTATAGAAATTTACATTTAACAGCAGCAAAAACAAAATACAGGAGCTACTGTAAAGGCAGGCACTCTTGAGACAGTCAAAACAACAACACAAAAACCTAAATAACAATGTCACACGAAAGACAGTCACTCAAATCAACATTAAGCAATTTTCTACACCCTCTTTGCTGCATGAAGCAGTTCTAGATGAAAAAGGAGAACGTCCTTTTCACCAGTGGCTCAGGGGCATCAAATTCAGCCATGGCATTAGAGATTCTTCTGGGCTCTAGTTTTGTCTTCTGAGAGGGAAGCAAAATGTTGATTGGTCGCAAGCCAATGTCTCAGCACCTTGAGGTAAATGCACATGTCCACTCACATTCATAACAGGGGACATTTGATTGGATTTTGATGACGCTAAGATATTACATTGTATTTATTTAGCTAGCTAGCTAGCTACTAACTATCTATTGGCTAGCTAGCTAGCTTTCTATGTATTTGAGTTACCTCCGGGTTGAGTGTATGCTGGCGCATGTGGCTGCCACTGCTCACCCACAGAAAAACTTATCCTGTGACTGTAAAGTGACCTTGAGAGTTTTGAAAGGCGCTTGGAAATGAAATGTATTATTATTATTATTATTATTATTATTATTATGGTGAAATGTGCACGTCTGCTACAAGCTAAATATTGAAAGCAAACACGAAGCTGTTTGTAGCATCCATTGACGAAAAGAGATTATCTCACGTAAATCTACTTCAATTCCAAGCCGCGACTTCCCTGAATCAGTGCTGTCCAGGGATGATAATAAGAGCTTTTTTTCCCCTTTTTTTTTACATAGTGGCTCAGGCGCAGAAGGAAAAGTCATCAGCTCTGACCCAAGACCCTTTTACCGGCCACAGGGGGGAGTTGGTGGAGGGGGGGGGGATCAATTCCTACCCGTAGCTCACCGTGGCCGTGTTATCTTAAACTTGAGGCCATTGCTCTGACAGGCAGGAATGTCACCTCTGAGATCTTCGCAAAACGGGCCCAACTCTACCCCTTCGAGGTTCGCCACTCACGCAAGGAGATTTCTCACGGAATATGCGTTGAGAGAAGATAAAGAGTGAAGGCTTTTGGGCTTTCGTTCTTTCCCTTTTTGGACTTCAGAAGGTAAAAGGGGTGACTGGTTATTATCAGCGTGAAGGCATCTGGTGACGAGGTCCTGATTTACGGGCTCTTTGATGACCAAGACGCATGCTGTCTCTCAGTCGTGAATCACCATTTCATTTGCCCCCCTTTGGATTTTCTCTCTGTCTCTCTCTGTCTCTGTCTCTCTCTCTCTCTCTCTCTCGCAAATCTCTTTTGAACATGACGAGCTGTGATACCTCGATTTAAACAATTATATACGATAACACACAATTTCCATCAGGATGAATCTCAATGTTGCTACTGAATGTGGTCTTGCATAAAAAAAAAACCAAGAAAACAAAACATTATTTTCTGTGTATAAGGCGCACAAGAGTATAAGGCGCACCCCCAACTTTTTCCATATACAGTAAAGTCTCGTTATATCGATATCGGATATATCGATAGTCCCGGTTATATCGATACTATTTCTATGCACGCACGGAGAAAATTACATGCAAACAGGGTCGGATATATCGATAGTCCCGGTTATATCGATATTTTTTCGGACTCCCTTGAATATCCATATAACGAGACTTTACTGTATAAGTTGCACCTGAGTATAACATGCTCCTTCACTGAATATAAAAAATTGTATACCTGATTTTCCAGTGTATAAGGTGTACCGGAGTATAAGGCGCACCCCCAATGAATGGTATATTTTCAAACGTTTTCCATATACAGTGATACCTTGGCTTACAAACTTAATTGGTTCCCACACAGAGTGTGTAAGGTGAAAAGTGTGCATCCCAAAAAAATAATTTCCCATAGGAAACCATTAAAATGAGAATAATCCGTTCCCAGGTGCCCTTAAAACTTAATTTTCTACTTTCTAATTTTCAAAGCCTTAAAACTACACAAAATATTCCTTATTTATGTATAATAAATGTGCTATGGTATTATAATTAAAGATATAAACTGTACTGTATTAAAAAAAAGTTGTTTTATTGGCCTTTGTGATGGTCGTCGATGGCTTGATGGAATGGAGTGGCCGGTTTCATCATCATTAAACACTTGACGAGGAATGTAGCCTTCTCCTTTCACCATCTTGAAGAATGATCCTTGTAGGTGCTTTCTCTGCGATAATTTTACCTAGTTCCTCATCAATTGTGTTCTCTTTAGCTGGGTTGCTAGCTTTTTGCATCAGATGTACAGATGGCTTGTGCGGGTTATTTGTGAAGCCTGATTGATGGGATATTTTAACCTTGCCGTCTACACTGCCAACATTACTTCCCATATAAGGCGCTCCGGCGTATAAGGCACAGGATCATCGTTGGACGAAAATGAAGGCTTTTGGGTGCACTTTATACACCGGAAAATAAGCTTATAATTTTGGTTGTATTTATATAGACAGAGAAATGTACTGGTGCTGTCAAGAACAAAAATGTATTGACAGCCAGCTGGATAAAACAGGAAATAGGACTTGCAGGAATACTCTACAAAATGTCTTTGTCCAATAAAATAAGTATGCCGTGAGAAGTAGAAGAAAACCTCTGTGTCCTTCGGGTGCCATCAGATTGAAGGGTGAGTATAATTTATGACGCTTTTTTTTAATGTTTGATGATACACTAGATAATTTCATTTTCACACTTTGACAGCGAAGAGATGTCATGTGTGAAGCAACTCTACTTTCCTGGATGCTGAACCCCTGACAAACTTCCTCAAAGGGTGAGTCGGTGCATTTTTTCCCCTTTTTTTTTCTTTTTAGCTTTATTGGTTAGTTGGCGTCAAAGTCCCGCCGTGAAAAGACATAAGGAAGTCGAGATAGCTCTTCTGGACCATAATGGAAGACCGCTTGTGGTGTTCTAAAACAAGCTCCAAAAATGGCCTGTGATCGCATTCAAACTTTGTTGACTTTCCAGCATAAGGAAAGCATAGTTTGAACTGTTTTGAAAAACTGTGATGATTATAATAAGTAAACAAAAAATATTTACCAGTAACCGGTATTGAAGCTGGAACAAAGCACTAACATGGAAAACATTGAAATGCTGCCCCCGTGTGGAAAAGAAAAAAAACATTGCCAGAGGCCATGGCCAGCGCTTTATCAGCATCCAAGCATTAAAACCAAAAACCCGAACAAATTCGTGTATGGCGCTCTATGTCATATTTTCAATTCACAAATACATTTGTCAATGGCGGTGAATGGGTCAATAGTCCTGCAAGTGGGGAAATTTGCAATCTATAGCAACAGAATTTAAAGGGGTGGGGTTGGGGGGAGGTCGAGAAGAAAAAAAGGATTGCTTATACAACAAAAAAAATGACAAAAGACTGAACTGTACAACTACTCATAAATATTTCAGGAAAAACAACTGTACATAGTACAAAACATAAAAATCAAGTATAAAACGTATGATATATGTAACTTTATTTACTCTCCAATAGATTCCAATGAGCCTGTGAGCGTAAGACAAACACGGAAATGGAGTCCTAACCACCACATCAATAGACCCCCCCCAGCCCCCTTTAACCACCCCTATTTTCAACCCGAATAAGACATTCAAACATCTTAAATCCAATAAAGGCTCATTGCGTAAGACGGCCGTAAATTAAGTTAAGAGAAAGAGCCGATGCGTTTTTAAAGAGCCACGCTGCTCTTTGATAAAGCTTGTCTGTTTATAGTCCTAAAGCTCAGCCACTGTGATATTGTCTGGTATGCGGAGGGTTTTGGAAGAGGCTCGCCTTTAACTCAATCTAAAAGATAAACAGCCCTCCCCCCCAACCCAAGCGGGGCAACCTACAAGCGTCACGTATGTTGTGTTCTGTTCGTTTAACCGCCTAGCTTCTTTGTTTTCTCATTTCGGATGTTTTGTGGTTATCCCTGCCAAGATTTTGCATCTGCAAATATCTGCCTGTCCGGTCAATGGTGGTTGAATGGCTGACACTACCAGGGGGTCGTCGGTGTGCGGGCGACAGGGTTAGTTAAGAGGTCGCAGGTCAGGAATTGATGGGTGCAGTTGGCACCGCCCTCGGGGAATGCATATACGTGTGTTTGCGTGTGTGTGTGTGTGTGTGTGTGTGTGTGTGTGTGTGTGTGTGTGTGAGTGACAGATTAATTGGGAGAGTGTGCGTTAAACTGCTGCCAGGTCACTTCCGTGTTCCCTTGGCCCCTGCCTGTTTTTATAAAGGCCCTCAAGCAATCCTGTCTTCTTTATTACAACCTAATAGGCCCATTTACCTTGCCAGTTGCGTCTGTGGATTTGAAAGATTTTTACAAGATTGTTGCTCCTTATAAGTCATTCACTGCCATTCCCGAAGTTATTCGGGATTGAAAATATTGACGTAGAGCGCCATTCCTGAATTTGTTCGGGTTTTGGTTTTGCTTGGGTGCAGATGAAGCGCTGTCCAGACCTCTGGTGATGTTTCCCTTCCACAAGGGGGCAGCATTTCTATTTTTTCCATGTTAGCGCTTTGGTCCAGCTTCAGCTATTGTTAAAGCGCTATATAAACCAATATGTTTGCATTGCGCTGTATTTTGGACAGCCGCCCTCATTTCAAGATCATATAACTCTAGACCAGTTGTTCTTAACCTGGGTTCGATCGAACCCTAGGGGTTCGTTCGGTGAGTCGGTCTCAGGGGTTCGGTGGATCCTCCGCCACAGAGGTCCGTCCCTCAGTCTAGACTGCAGTTAGTAGGCACAGCCATTGGAAGAAGGGTTCGGTGAATGAGCATATGAAACTGGTGGGGTTCGGTGCCTCCAACAAGATTAAGAACCACTGCTCTAGACCCATAGAACTTAGGAATTAACTGTTTTTTTTCTGATGAAAGAAGAGAGTCTAAGGTTTCTAACGCTGCATTGAATGTTTATGGAGTCCTAAAACTCCATATTCTGTCGGTCCTAGAATTTGAGTGAGAATGACAAAAACCCTGGCACTGGAGTGGACACTATGTTTGTATTGTATTTTGGACAGCCACCCTCATTTCAAGCTCATATAACTCCAGACCCATATTATTTAGGAATTAACTGCTTTTTTTCTGATGAAAGAAGATAGTCTTAGGTTTCTAACGCTGATTTGAATGTTTATGTAGTTGTAAAAGTCCAGATTCTGTCAGTCCTGGAATTCAAGTGAGAATGACAAAAACCCTGGCAGTGGAGTGGACACAGTTTTGCACGTCTGGCAGTGAATGAGTTAAAGGCTTTCTGATTCTGATCAGATATTTTACATATATTTTTTAGGGAGGGGTGGGGGGGACGTTAAATGAGGACTTTTTGTACTTAGTCTGCTCCAGTTTTTTTTTTTTTTTTTTTTGTAGTGAGAGGAAAAAAAGTTGCGTCTCCATTGACCATTTGCATCATCCGGTGTTAAATTTTGTGGGTTTTCTCCCAGTTGAATGCAATCGTCGGTCGATTGCCGTTGCAAGAGAGAGCCGACTTGGCATCTTGGAGAGCTCTTTCGGGTGGTCTTTCTTTCCTTTTTTTTGCTTCTCCTTCCCTCAGCCTTCTCTAATATATTGCCATCTTTTCTGGCTTTCTTATTCCCAGCCTCAAAATTCCCCTCTTTTCCTCCCCCCCCCCTTCCACTAATATCTGCAATATCATCTCCCCCACTAATTTCCTCAGCTATGTTTACCTCGGCGCTCACATACAAAAACACCCAGTGTGCCTCCGTCGTTACCGGTGGGTGATCGAGCCTTGAAATTTTTTTTTAAAAAACCCCGCTAGGTGCCTTACATCTTTTGAAAAACACATTTTGATGATGCGGCAATCAACCAAGTGCTACTAGCGCCTCTCATCTGCCCCTTCCGGCTGTTCTGTGCGTGTTTACAAGGCCAGACTTTTGCCATCTAATGAGTCTTTTTCGAACTTTCCTTTCTCTTTTTTTTCATCCTCATCTCCTTTGAGTTTCCAAAAGCGGTGCGGTAAGTTAACGCCAAAGTACACATGCACGCGTTTTGCTCAAAGTGCAGACATGGGACAACAGGAAAAGTGTCAAGTAACACCACCTGAAAAGAAGCAAGAGGGTCCCCCTGAGACTTAAAGCTCATATAAATGCAAGGCGGGGGACACATAAACATTGAGATTGTAACGGCATGTGTGTGCGTGCACGTCATACACGTTTAGCTCATTCACTGCCATTCATCATTTTTTTTCAGGAATTGAAAATATGATGTAGAGCGACATTTTCACGAATTTGTTCGGATTTTGTTTTTTCATGCTTGGGTGCTGATAAAGCGCTGGCCATTGACTCTGGCAATGTTTATTTTTTCCTTTCCACAAGGGGGCAGCACCTCCATCTAAGTCGATCCCCAAAGTGTCTGGATAGCTGACAGAATTGTTTTCATCTCCCTTTTTTATATGCATTGAGTCTGTTTTATTTCATCTTCTTTACTACTTAGTCAGAAAAAAAAATGGTCAGGAGTTGGCACAGGATGTGGACCCCCCCACCCTCCCTCCCGTCCGCGCACCCTCGAGGGTATTGGTACACTGAAACCTGAGCCGCAGGAAGCGCCCCTGCGCATCATCACGTCGAGGCAGACAAATAACTCAAAAAAGCGCTCTTTGACTTTATTTTCTCTTTTCATCCTCATCACTCGGCTCCTGCCATCTTTGTCGTCTTTTATTGTTTTCATTTCGGCTCTCGTTGAAACCGTAAGAAAGCGAATGGGGGGGGGGGGTGCAGTAAAAAAAAATACCTGTGTTATCTCAATCCGAGCTAGCGTTTAAAGACAAAATGAGCTGCGGCTGGCTGGGGTTTAGTTAGGCCCCCAAATTCCGGGAAATATTTTCTTGCGCCATTCCCTGAAGATTTGTGGTGGTCCTGCCCACAATAACCCCATCATGTTTTCGGTGGAATTTGCACAAGCGATAAAAAAAAAAGCACGTTTGGAAGAGTGAAGCGTTGATCTTCCTTATCGCTGCACGTTTGGATTTTTACATTGCAAATGCAACTGGTAAAATGTTTTAAAGGACAACCGACAACTCGGGACGAATTGTGTCCATAATTTGTAAAATAACTTCAAATGACTTCTACTGAGCGTATTTTACAAAGATTCCACCGCATGTAGCTATATTTTACGTTTTAAGACTCGCGCTGAATATTCAGGAAGTCTTGTGAGTTGATGACGATGCCTGACGTGACGTCACGGAGGGAACGCCACTGACCGAGAAAGCGACACACAATGCATTTTGGGTACTTTGTATGGTCTGAAAACTTCATGTTGATCCGTGTTGATGGCGAAAATAGAAGGAAACCACATAAATAACGCGATGGTGAATTGTTGTATGTTGCACCAAGACTACTATTTGATACTAGTTGACACAAATTCCCAGCAGACAAATCAGCCCATTTCCAACAGAGCTTGGGCGCCATCCTGTGCATTTTCTGGGACGCTACATTTCAGTCCGGATGCCTCAAAACGACACGGAATAACTTCTTTAATCGATTGCAAACATTTATGCTTTCCTCTTCAGAACTATTTGAATCATATTCATAACTGGATGAGTAACAAGAAAGCATCTTCTCCGAATCTGAAGCCATTGTTTTGATTCTAGAGCAAGGCAAGACATCCTGGCGTGATGTCACGAACAAGGGGGCGGGAAATTCTGAAACTCGCCATCTCCGATGTCATTTTGAAGTAGTTTTGGGACACTTTAACTCATTTTTATTGGTGTTTTGCATTTGACTAAAAATATTAGCCTGCGTGTTTTGGGTATTTTAGATGCTATAAAACGTTTTTCTGATGTCAGCTAGGAAATAAAAAAAATGGTGTCGGTTGTCCTTTAAAGGCTTTCTGATTCTGATTCATTTCACCATGAGGAAACGTCACGCAGATATGCACTTTTAATCCGGAATAACTAACTCTCACATTGACTTCATGCTTCTCGTAACATACGACATCCTTTCCTCATCTGAAAAATTGTGACGGATGAAATGAAGAAAAACTGACATTCGTCACACGTCCTCAATCACACCCTTGGGCGTGTTTGCCATGCGGTGGCTGACACTGGCTAAATGTTTGCTAAATGTTTGCAGATGAGGCATTGCAATATCTAATCACCTGGGTAACAAGGGTCACCCTGCGAGGCCATTGGGCCAACTTCCCCAAGGGGGAACTTTTCGTATTTCACCAACGACATGTTTACTTCACCGTATGTGTGTGTGTATGAATGTGTGTGTGTGTGTGTGCCCTCAATTGTCCCAAGCAGGAGTTACCCGAGGGGTAAAGAGTGTTTAGGTGCTATTCTTTCTGACCCCTTACTTGAACAGTGACATCTCCCCCGTTGACCTCGGCTTAATTCACAGCGTTAGGAAAGTTGCTACATCCTGGCACGCAAAGACCGTGGTCATTTTTTTGTAGCATCACTTTTTTTTTTTTTTTTTTTTTTTTTGCATCGCCTATAAATTTAAATGCCCTTCAATACATATGACACAATTAGGAATTGGATTAAAAGTCGTCCAAGGGGGGTTTGGGGGGGGGGGGGGGGTGTCGATAAATTACACAAGCAGAAATGTTGAAACGCTGCCCACGCATGACTTCCAAATTCCTCAGTGAACATCTCATCGATGAACTGAGTCCATTTTGCGATCTCGTTTGTTGTATTTGGGGTGACTATGGGCTCACAATAACGTTGGTCAACAGCAAATGTTAAACACGGATGGCTTTAGTCACAATAATAATAATAATAATCAGGATAATGATGATGATGATGATAATAATAATAATGATAAGGATGATGATAATGATGATGATAATGATGGTAATAATAATAATGATGATGATGATAATCAGAATCAGAATCAGAATCATCTTTATTGCCAAGTATGTAGGACACACAAGGAATTTGTTTCCGATAGAACACGCTGCACTAGTATCGTTGTCAAAAAAACTGCTAAGTGGCACTATACAGTTCCATTTTGGCTACTGTTGAAAATGATGATGATAATAATAATAATAATAATAATAATAATAATAATAATAATAATAATAATAATAATAATAATAATAATAACAATCATAATAATGATCAGGATAAGGATGATGATGATGATGATAATGATAATAATGATAATAATAATAATAATGATCAGGATAAGGATGATGATAATGATGATGATGATCATAATAATAATAATCAGGATAAGGATGATGATGATGATAATAATAAGGATGATGATAAGGATGATGATGATGATGATGATCAGGATAAGGATGATGATGATAAGGATAAGGATGATGATGATGATAAGGATGATGATGATAATAATAATAATAATAATCAGGATAGGGATCATGATAATAATAATGATCAGGATAAGGATGATGATGATCAGGATAAGGATGATGATAATGATGATAATGATGATGATGATGATAATAATAATAATAATCAGGATAAGGATGATGATAATGATGATAATAATCATGATAATAATCATGATAATAATAATAATATACATTTCATTAAGTATTTTGTAGCTGAGGGGAATTGTTTTATTGTATAAAGAAATTACAAATAGATAATTAAATGAGGCCCAGTGGTCAAACGGTTAGTGTCATATCATTGTCAAAGCAAAATTAATTATGTCACCTGAACGCATGCAAAAAGTAATTTAATCCGAACTAACATTTAGCTTGTAGCAGACGTGCACATTTCACCATGATGTCCCTGATCACTGGTGAAAAGGATGCTTTGATTCTATCCTCTTTCATCTAGAACTGCTCCATACAACAAAGACGATGTTTTTAGGATTGAATGACTCTTTGTGTCTTTACAGCAGCTCCTGTATTTTGTTTTTATACTTCTTCTTTTCCTTTCCTCTTATTGCCATCACTTTGCTGCTGTGAAATGTAAATTTCTTAACTGTGAGACCAAAAAAGGCTAATCCAATTCAATCCAATCCACCCCTGACCCCTTGACACACCGGTCTTCCTCCTTTAGGCCAAACCATCCTGAGCGCCACGCATGAGGTCACTCAAGCAAGTGAATGACTCCTCAGAGGGACATTAATAATTGACTCGACACTCCGCCGAGCACGTAACATGAATATGTTCTCGTCTTTATCCACATAGAACACATAGAACAACCCAGAAATGTCCAATTATATCTCCCTGTAAAAGTTACCTGATATACTGCTGGATCAAGGAAAATTCTCTTTCCTTGAAAACAAAGAAGCGGTCGCCATCGCTCATACGCAGCAGTCCAAAACGGGTGGATTGACTTTTTTAATATATGACAGGCAGTTGGGGTAAAAAAATCTAAACCGTCGTAGCCCTTTGTCATTGCCGTCGTGCTGAAAACATTCACGCATTTACCAGAATACGGAATGAGAAGTTCCGTGTTCCATAGCGCTTGCCGTCATTAACTGGAAATTGTCCTGGCTGACTTGAGGCTCTCCAGCCAAAGACTGTTTCCACTCACATTCTTTGAATAATTTATAATAGACAATTAATATTCCATTTTTTTGGTAACACGTAAACTCCTCACGGACCGAAATTTGAACCCAGAACCTCAACATTTGGAACCTTAAAACTGCCCCTAATTAACTGTGCTGAAAATCGCAAAGTTCTCCCCTTGAAGAAAACATACAGTATCTTCAAAATATGTTAATTTGTGATTGTAAAAAGTAGTGCTCGTTACAAACAAACTCAAATTATAGTCACAATGTATATTTAGTGGGTTTTAGTATCCATGACAATCTCGTTCCAGAAAGCCAGGAACGGATTAACAGTGATCTCTAGCGTTGAAATGGAGTCATAACAGTCGGACTTCAACCGATTTAATAATACATGTAGTAATAATAATAATAATAATAATATAATATACATTTCATTTACTATTTTGTAGCGTAGGGGAATTGTTTTATTGTACACATAAAAAAGAAATTACAAATAGATCATTAAATGAGGCCCAGTGGTCAAGCGGTTAGTGTCATGTCATGGTCAAAACAAAATTAATTATTTAGTCACCTGAACGTATGCAAATGGTAATTTAAACTTCTTCCGTTTACAGAGAGATGCGATGTCAGACGCAGGGTGAAACGGAAAGACAAATGAAATCTGAGGAGAACCGTGGCGATTTCTTTATGATGCATTCAGGATAGATGTTCCATTTTCTTAATTCATTCACTGCCAGTCGATGTGCAGAAATGTGTCCACTCCAGTGCAAGGGTTTAATAATAATAATTTTCATTTATAAACGCCTTTCAAAACTAGTCTTCACTCAACCCGGAAGTGGAAAGAACGCGTTTATTTTTCCTTTCAGTTATCCACAAAGGTTTATTAATATTTTCACAATGGGTTAAAGAAATCACACTGTTTTTGGTGGTATTTCTATTCTAGATCGTGCTGGGTCGCATTGGGACGTTGTCACAGTCAAAACTAATCAGATTTTAGTGTTTTTATTTATCTGTTTTAAATACGCGAGTGGCAATCCTCCACTGGTTGAGCAACTGTATAATCGGTACAAATAGACGGCCCCAAACTTATTTTTTTGGCGTTCCATGGTAGCTTGGGCAGCCCAAGTTGCTCAATAAAATCTAGGAAACGTATTTTCAACAAACTATTCTGCGATGAACGAAATGTGACGCTTGGGGTTTGTTCAATCGTGTTTGTTTTTGCATATGTATCAACTTAGTCACGGGCGTTGGGTGACGTCACAATACCCCAACCAATCAGGCGGTGACGTCCGCAAACGGGGCGCTGTAGACGTAAACCTCGCAAACATGGCGACGCTCGAAAGCGAATACGGAGATTGGAAATACGACCGTTTTTAAGCGTCAAGAAAGCAGTCCCGTTGGCGTGTTACGATGTGCTGGGGTTAACCAGGGCCACCGGACGCCTTTTGAACGATGTTCACAGAGGTAGGTTACAACTGACGTTCGCGTTATTGTGAAGTTTAGCAGCTTTCGGCGGATGCTTGTCAAACCCTTGGAAGCTAGGCGGATAGTGGTGAGCTCGGCAGGTAAACACACACGTACAGATTGTCATAGGAGAGGACGGACGCCGAATAGTCTCGGCGTTTCTACAAAGCTTGTCCGCTATAAATGGTCCTCACCCGGGATTACACAGTTGACGCGACGCTAATGCCGTGATCTTGGGTTACTCGTACTATCGACACTGCGCTGAAATTAGCACGGCGGGACTCGTGTAGATTGGGAATGTTTGTATTATGATCAACGGCCACCACCGGATTAATTCGACACCGCACAAATCACAGGTGAGCAGGGTGTTGCCTTGTTTTTTTCGGCCAGGTGAGTCGTTTGTCAACTGGTTAATCGCGGATGCTTTACGACTCGTTGGTTAAACTCTTAGAAATGTTGTCTTGCATCCTTTTAACTTTTTTTTTTGGGGGGGGGGACTCGTGAAATAATCTGCATGCGTGTTTTAAATGTGACTTTATCGCAGCCAGACTGTCAGGTCACGTGAAGCTTCGTCACAAACAAAACATGACAAAGCAGCAGGCAGGTTAGAAGTTGATGCAATGTTGACTTGCCGATCCATTTGTATCTTAATTTAGAATTCGTTCTGTGGTAAACACAGAATTTAAAAAGGGACCTCCTCCCTAATTCAAATAATGATACAGCCCCTTTAAAATGACCTCATTTTTGTCAGCATCTATCATAGAGAAAAAAATAGCGCTATATTATGTTCACAGCACAAGCTACATACAACCTTACTGTCCTCTATTTAATGGCATATTGCTGGCAAGCGACAAGATTTGACATTTATCCTATTCCTCATTCCCTGCTATCTTCAATATTTTGCAAAATAACTTAACACTAAATTAAACTAACCAGACAAAATTGTCAGCAGGTATTATCGAGGGAAACGTCAAATAATTGCAACGGTGGGTTATTGACACAACTTTTATGTAGTGCCAGCAACATGGCGGCCTTGACATCCAACCTTGGATACATCTGCCTCCTCCTGTCATGGACGGACGGGTGTCAGAAAGAAACGCACATTGGTGGTGGTGCGCTTGCATCCTGCTTGGTGTAGTTTTTGTACCCTTGGCCTTGCGGTCGTGCGGCTTTGCATCCGTCACATTGGAGGTTGTTGTTGTTGTCATCAACAAAGGGACAAAGGGCTCTTTCTTGATGCCACTGGTTGCATTTACAGACTGCAAAATGTCCGAGGTTGCACCCGAGTAGGTAGTAGTGCTCTTTTGTTGTTGTTTTTGACTTGTTTTTGTATTTTCTTTTGTCACTTTGAGTGGTTATTGTGTGTTAAAGGACAACCGACACCATTTTTTTTGTTTACTGACACCAGAAAAACGTTTTATAGTATCTAAAATACCCAAAACATGCACGCTGATACTTTTAGTCAAATGCAAAACAAAATGTGTTAAAGTGTCCCAAAACTACTTCAAAATGACCCCAGAAAGTTTCGGAAGGTCCCGCCCTCTTGTTCGTGACGTCACGCCAGGACGTCTTGCCTTGCTCTAGAATCAAAACAACGGCTTCAGATTTGGAGAAGATGCTTTCTTGTTACTCATCCAGTTATGGATATGTTTCAAATAGTTCTAAGAGGAAAGCATAAATGTTTGCAATCGATTAAAGAAGTCCTTCCGTCTCATTTTGAGGCGTCCGGACTCCAATGTAGCGCCCAGAAAATGCACAAGATGGTGCCCAAGCTTCGTAGGAAATGGGCTGATTTGTCTGCTGGGAATTTGTGTCAACTAGTATGAAATAGTATTCTTGGTGCAACACACAACGATTCACCATTGCGTTATGGTTTTGACTTCTAATTCCGCCATCAACACGAAGTTTTCAGGCCAAACAAAGTACCTAAAATGCATTTTCTCGGTCAATGGCGTTCCAGACGTGACGTCACGTCAGGCAACATCATCAACTCGAAAACAAGACTTCCTGAATATTCAGCGAGAGTCTTAAAACGTAAAATATAGCTATATGCGGTGGAATCTTTGTAAAATACGCTCAGTAGAAGTCATTTGAAGTGGTTTTAGAAATTATGGACACAACTTGTCCGGAGGCGTCGGTTGTCCTTTAAGTCTTTTTTTTTTTTTTTCCTCTGTCAATGCTTTTACAGCGGACAATGATCTCGTCTGAGCCCATGTGGCAAATCTTCGCCTAATGGATTTCCGGATGGATTAGTCATCCCTGTGACACTCTCCATCATTAACTGGGGATCTCACACCGGCTAGTTTTAATGGCGTAAGCTAACATGCTGCTTAATGACCGCCCTGATCACCCACCAGATGATCTCAAGCGTGTCGGGAATGAACCGAGTCATGCTTTTTCTTTTCTCTGTGGAACATTTCCCATTTTCAATCCACATTGTGACTCATTTCCGTCCGGCAGAATTGTACAATTTTACATGAAATATAAAAAAACCCTGCTGTGACATTGTCTCAATGCTGTCCGGTGAATCTTTTATGTTTGACCCACTTTGGTTGTAAACACAACCTGAGATGCAGTCTTAGCGCTTTATTGTTCGGAGCGAAAGAAATCAGCGGCTTTGTTTGGTCCCGCAAGTGATGTTGAAGCCACATGTTCTCGTCAAGGCTTAGGTCAGGGGTGTCAAAGTCATTTTTTGCCGCGGGCCACATTGTAGTTATAGTTTCCTCTCGAGGGCTGTTATGAATTTGGGGAACTCATTAGAATGTTTAAATCCCTTCAAATATTACATATAGAGCACACATCAAATTAATGAATAACTCGTTTTCAAATCTGAAGTCAAGAATAATGACTTTTATTGTGGTTGACATCCAAAAATATGACATTTTGGCTCAGATTTTAGCAATCATTATGGAATTTAACAAGTTTGATTTGCTTTCGCGGGCCGAAAAAAATGATGTGGCGGGCCGGATTTGGCCCGCGGGCCTTGACTTTGACACCTGTGGCTTAGGTGTTTAATCGGCAGGTGTTTCAATGTTTTAAACCCACAGCGTAAACCGTAATGACTTGCGCTGTTATCATCTCGTCTACAAGCTGCCCACAGCGTTGGCGCCGTTGTCATCTCAATGGCATTCAAGCCGACTGATAAGATTCCTGGCGTCACAGGTGGCTCATGTAGCGCGTTTCATGATCTTTTTCATGGTTTTTAACTCTTTCACTGCTATTCACGAATGTATTTCGGAATTGAAAATATGACGTAGAGCGCCATTCCCGAATTTGTTTGGGTTTTGTTTTTTTTTTTTCAGGCTTGGGTGCCGATAAAGCGCTGGTCAGACCTCTGGCAATGTTTTTTCACTTCCACGAGGGGGCAGGATTTGCCTTTTGTCCATGTTAGCGCTTTGTTCCAGCTTCAGCTGTTGTTAAAGCGCTATATAAATCAATACATGTAGTGTATTTTGTACACCTGCCCCCATTTTAAGCTCATATAACTCCAGACCCATATTATTTAGGAATTAACTCTTTTGTTCTGATGAAAGAAGAGTCAAAGGTGTCTTACGCTGTATTGAATGTTTGTCATCCTTACAGTCAATATTCTGTGGGCCCGGCAATTTGAGTGTCAATGGACACATTTTGGACAGCTGCCCTCATTTCAAGCTCATATAACTCCAGACCCATATTATTTCAAAGTCAAAGTCAGCTTTATTGTTAAATATGCTAATATGCATGACATACAGCACAGATGAAATCACTGTCCTCCCGGACCCAGCGTGCAAGGGACTTATAATGACTTTAACAAACATAATAAACACGAAAATGCCAATTTGCCGGAAGAAGGGAGCCTTTACGTGTTCACACGCCGCAATCAGTCTATAGTTTCCAACACTGTCTTGAAATTTTTTGTTCGGTTGGGTGCCGATAAAGTGCTGGCCATGGCTTCTGGAAATGTTTTTTTTTCTTTTCCACAAGAGGTGTAGCATTTCCCTTTTTTTCCATGTTAGCGCTTTGTTCCAGCTTCAATAGTATTGCATTGTATTTTGTACAGGCACCCCCACTTCAACCTCATATAATTACAGACCAATCTAACTTATGAATTAATCTTTTTTTCTGATTCAGTCTAAGGTTTCTAACGCTGCATGGAATGTTTATGTCGTCCTAAAACTTAATATTCTGTGGATCCTGGAATTCGAGTGACAATGACAAAAACCCTTGCACTGGAGTGGACACATTGTTGCACATTGTCTGGCAGTGAATGAGTTAAATTGTATTTATTTATTTATTTGTTTGTTTATTTTATTTCCTGGAGCTCCATTCCTGTTTTTGTGCCTCAAGATCAAAGTTGTTGATTACCTTGATGCAGTTAGAAAATAAGACACAGCGTTGCAACTGTCACCTTGTTGCCTTTTAATGAGTAATTTGAGGTTCACCAGTACCAGTGAGGCCACAAGTTATTCTTTGGAGTCTTCTTCCTCATCTATCTTGGGATCTTTGTCAGATGTGAGTCGATTTAGGACTCTTGTTGAGCCTGTTTGGGCACTCGCTGCGTCTCGGACTTTTAGAGACATACCTGAGAGATTCTTAATTTGTGTACACCTTCCGCACATTCAAAAAAAAAGATGATTGACATGACGCAAAAACAAGTGTTGGATTTTTTTTCCTCCTCTGGAATTTTTTTTATTTCTCATGAGACCAAAAAGTTCATCCCCGGAATTAACTCATTCACTATTTTATTTCACATATATTTATATTTATATCACACTTATTATTATTGTTATTTTTTTGCTATCTAGCTAGCAGCTTTATAGCTATCTAAGTGGCTAGCTACCTAGCCAGCTATCTGTTGGCTATCGATTAGCTATCTGTATTTAATAGTGGCATTCAGTGTATTAGCTAACTATCTAGCTAACCATCTATTAGCTATATGGCCATCTAAGTGGCGAGCTATCTATCTAGCTATCTGTTGGCTATCTATTAGCTATATACTACCTGGCTAGCTAGCTTTCTATCTGTGTGTTTAATAGTGACATTCAGTGTATTAGCTAACTAACTATCTAGCTAGTTAGCTATTAGCTATATAGATAACTAGGTGACTGGCAATCTAGCTGGCTATCTGTTGGCTATCTACTAGCCGACTAGCTAGGTTTCTATCTATTTACTTCTAGGTTGAGTGAACGCTGGCGCGTGTGGCTGCCGCTGCTCACCCACAGAAAACTTATCCTGTGACTGTAAAGTCTTGAGAGTTTTGAAAGGAGTTTATACATGAAATGTATTATTATTATTATTATTATTATTATTATTTATTATTACTGCCAGACGATGTGCAAAAATGTGTCCACTCCAGTGCCAGGGTTTTTGTCATTTTCACTCAAATTCCAGGACAACACGGAATATTGAGTTTTAGGACTACATAAACATTTAATGAAGCATAAGAAACCTTAGAATGTCTTCTTTCATCAGAAAAAAAGTTAATTCCTAAGTTATATAGGTCTGGAGTTATCTGTGCTTGAAATGGGGGTGACTGTACAAAATACAATGCAATCCATATTGATTTCTATAGTTACAGTTCGCCCGCCGATCCGACGCGCTCGTCTCCAAAAATGGTCTCGCGGACTTGCTCGCTGGGGTGCGAGGGCTTTTGTTTCCTGCGCTGACAATAACAGGAACGCTATGGGAAGTGTTTTATGAGTATGGCCGCAAAATGTAACCTCACATCTTTTGTGTGAGACCACTTGAACCTCGCGCTGAACCACGGTTTGCTGTACTCTAAAATGTTTGTCTTGCTAGTCAGGGTGATGTGCGGCGCGGCCATTTTTGTATAATACTGAATAAATAAATATTTGTCGAAATACTTTGTGTCAAGCTATGATATTAACTCATTCACTGCCATTCCAAAATGTATTCAGCAATTGAATATATGTCATTGAGCGCCATTCCTGAATTTGTTCGAGTTTTGTTTTTTCTTGCGGGGCATGCCGATAAAGCGCTTGTCAGACCTCTGCAATGTATTTCCCTTCTACTAGGTGGCAGCATTTGCCTTTTGTCCATCTTAGCACTTTGTTACAGCTTCAGCGCTATGTTAATCAATAACTGTATTGTATTTTGGACATCCGCCCTCATTTCAAGATCATATAACTCCAGAACCATATAATTTAGGAGTTAACATTTTTTTTTAATGAAAGAAGAGAATTTAAGGTTTCTTACACTGCATTAAATGATTATGTAGTCCTAAAATGAAATATTCTGTGGGTTACTGCAATTTGAGGGACAATGACTAAAACCCTGGCACTGGAGGAGACATATTTTTGCATGTCTTCTGGCAGTGAATGAGTTGAAAGTGTCATTGTGTCGTTCAATCCAGCCAATCAGATATTCTGGAATGTAAAATTTACGCTTTGACATTTTTTTCCCTCTCCCTGGGTGGAAATGACATTTGGCTTTTATTTATTATTTTATTTAATTGTTTGTGCTTGGTGAAAGAAGAGAGATTTTTTTTGAAGAGATGTGGTTAAAATATACAAAAGAGTGGCTGCCTTTCCAGCAGCTCCTGTATTTTGTTTTCTACTTCTTTCTTTCCTTTCATAACTTTGCTGCGGTGAAATGTACATTTCTCCACCGCGATACGAATAAAGGTACATCCAATCCAATTCAAAAAAAGGGAATGGTTTGTAATGGATTGCGAGTGTATTGGAAATGTGTGCAGCTTCGTGAAGGTTTTGATATTGTCCTTTGCATTGTTGTATAAGCTGTCATTAAATGAGTGACTATTTCCTTTTTATTGTTTTTTTGTAGGCCAGTCTGTCCTTTTGGGGATGGGGGGCTCTCGGAGTCGTGCTGTTCCTCGTCACTTTTGGACCGTTTGCCATATTCTACCTGGCCTTTTACATCCTCTGCTTCATCGGGGGGTGAGCAGGCTGCCATTATTATTTATTTATTCTTTTTGACATACACGCGGATGTCAGGATGTTTCTCTTGAACTGGTCCCCCCCCCCACCACCACCACCACCACCACAGGGGTTTTGCTGTCACTCTACTTTACGGGAAGATCAACTCGGAGAAGTACTTGGAGAGGTGCGATCATTCTTACCTGCCGCCCCCACCGATTGGGATTTCAAAGGTAAAACATTTGACACTTGATCTCTGCAAGTTTCTTCTCTCATGGTTGTTTTTTTTCTAATGTTTATTTTTTATTTGTATTTTTTTTTTTTTGGTAGACGCTGGATGAGATGAAGCTAGAGATGAAGCCCATCAAGATCGACAGGCGACTGACTGGCTCGAGTTTCATCGATGAACCTCTGCAACAGGTTTGCGGCAATGCGGCGTCACTCGAGTTATCATCCGAAGTGTTTGGCCGTTTTCTGTCTCTCTTTTTTTTTTAACACAAATGCATGCACGCTGTTAGGATGTTTTGTTTTGAAGTCAACATTTTTTTTGGGGGGGGGGGTCGGTATTTTTTGACACTTTGACATTGAAAATGGCGACAACAAAGTGAAAAGACGTCGTGAAATGGTTTTAAAATGACTAAGAGGTCAGTAATGACTTGAAAATGTTATTAAATGTCCCTGTAGGTGATCCAGTTTGCTTTGAGAGATTATATCCAGTACTGGTACTACACTTTGAGCGAGGATGAATCTTTCTTATTGGAGATCAGGCAGACGCTGCAGAACGCCCTCGTCCAGTTCTCCACGCGGTACGCGTTTCACACACCCAAACACACTCATACACTCCACCGATCGTTCATTTGGGACAACTGCGAACCAGACATTGTGCAAGATGTATTGATTGATGTAAATTCAATAACGGATCACATTGGTCTTGTGGTTTTTATTCGTCAAGGTCCAAAGAAGTGGACTGGCAGCCTTACTTCACCACTCGCCTGGTGGACGACTTTGCCACCCATTTGCGTGTCTTTCGCAAAGCTCAGGATCGTCTCCCAGATAAAGACGAGAAACAAAGTAAGCGCAGACGCTCCACCGCTACGATGGGTCACGTGACCAATTTGAGTACACGCAGTACATTTGACTGATTTGTTTTGTCTGAACTGCACAGGGGACAACATAACAGAAGAGCTGATCGACTCATTTTTCGAGGCCGAAGTGGAGATGGAACGCAAGATTTGTCGAGATGTCGTCTGCACTTCCTTGAAGGATGAAGAAGGTAAACAAACTCGCCTCGTGTGACTCGTCGGCGTGATTTGTCAGCTTACGTTCTTGTCAGGTTTCCTTCGAGACTTGTGCGAGTTGCTTCTGTATCTCTTACTACCTCCCGGAGACTTCCACAATAAGAACATGAGATATTTTTTAAGAGTGAGTGCGCACTCGACAGTCACATTTCCACAACAGTAGAGCCGTCATTTCACCCGCGTTTTGTTTTTATTTAGGAGGTGTTGGCCCGTGGTGTCTTGCTTCCTCTCATCAACCAGCTGAGTGACCCGGACTACATCAACCAGTTTGTCATCTGGATGGTACCAATTTTACATTTTTTTTTACACTTCAATGAGTAGATTTAAAACGTCGATGACCGTGCGTGTACGTCTGCCTTTAGATCCGAGACTCCAGCTGTAACTATGAAGCCTTCATGAACATCCTGAAACTGACAGACAAGCCTGCAGAGTTGGAAGCCGTGAAGGACATGGTGATGGAGGAGCTGCAGTACTTGCGCTCGCTGGACACAGCGGGAGATGGTGCGTCATGTCACGCACCTGCTACGACGAGTCCAGATCAATCCTGGATTCATGTTGCTTACTTTGTCTTTCTCAGACATCAACGTGATCAAGAACCAAATCAACAGTCTTCTGTTTGTAAAGAAGGTGTGCGAGACCAGGATCCAGAGACTACAATCTGGCAAGGTAGAAATGGATTTGCAAAAAAAACCTTTTACAGACGCTCCCCAACTTACGAACATTCGAGTTATGAAAAGCGGTACATTCGATTTTTTTTTTGCAGGTATATCAAAGAAAAATGTTCGTAGGGAGATGCTGTAAATCAGTGTAACCGAGTTCAGGCCCCAATCCACCGAGCTCACTTACGATTAGCTGCGTAGAGTATGTGGGCTTGGAGAAAATCCCTCCTCCCAATTGAGGCTCCAGGAGGACGCGATGCATAACAAAAAGTAATGGCTGCTGGCATGCAATTCAGTAATAACGTCCCAGAAGCTTCAGTAATGGCGCACTGAAGACCCAAGGATATATATATCGTCGTACTACAGTTGGTGTGAATTTATTTTACGTCTGTTAGAGTGTCTGTGTTTTATACTTCCCCGTTCAGTGTTTGACTTAAACATACATTCCATACAAAATTTAGTACTGAAGCAACTTACGAACAAATTCTACCTTACGAACGACCGCTCGGAACGTATCTCGTTCTTAATGTCTGTATAACGTTTACGGACAGACTGACTGACGTTCAACCGACTAACCTTGTTCAACCACGCGGTAGGAAGTGGACGCTTTGAAGCTCGCGGCCAACTTCGGCAAGCTGTGCGTCATCCCGCTGGATCACATCCTTGTCCACAACATCGCCTTGCAGTTCTTTATGGGTAAATGCGTCGACGCTGTCAACGGTCCTCAATGTGCACTCACGGCGGGCGTTTCTCCTGGCAGATTTCATGCAGGCAGCCGGCGCCCAGGCGGAGCTCTTCTTCTGGCTGACGGTGGAAGGCTACAGGGTGACGGCGCAGCAACAGTTGGAGGCGATGCAGCGCTGGCATAAAGACGGCAAGAGGCAACCCAACGCCACCAAGGGGCTCCTCAAAGCGGCCGCGCTGGGGGTTTTCGAGCAGTACCTCTCTGATCAGGTGACAGCATAAATATAACTCGCCGGAATGCAGACTGTCTTGTCGGATGTAAAAGAAGAACATGGGTTGATTATAGTTGTCTGCGTCTTGTACATTTAGAGACATATTTGAGACATTCCTCATTTGTGCCACCTTCTGCATATTCCAAAAAAAAAAGACAATGATTCGCATGACGCCAAACAAGTGTTGGAATTTTTTTTCCCCTCAGGGATTTATTTTACTTCTCATGAGACATAAAAGTTCGCCCGCGAAATTAACTCATTCACTGCCAGGCAATGTGCAAAAAAAATGTGTCTGTTGGGGTAATTCGCTATACGAACATCCTTAAACATCTTTTTGCATCTTTTTGTTTTGGTTTGGACTTCCTGATACGTCATATCCGGCCTGCCTTTACGTGATGTCACATCCTATTACGTCACATCCTATCACATCACATCCTGTCCGTCTTATATAAATGCTCTCCCAGCGCGTCGATCTCTCTCTTCCTCTCTGTGCCTCCTCGGCCGACCTCACAATGTCCCTGCTGTCTACAAAATTAAAATAACTTATTCTGTTCAACACCTGGCTTCCTGCTGATTTCGCCATCCCATTTCTAACACCCTGCAAAGCGATGAACCAGGAACGAACGATCACTTTTAACCCATCAGTGTCCACTCCAGTGCCAGGGTTCACGTCATTGTCATTCAAATTGCAGGACCCACAGAATATTAATTTATAGGACTATATAAAATCCCATCTCAAAACTCACCTATTTAAAATCGCATTTTCTGTGTAGCTTTATCTCTTGTTTCTATTTATAATTGTATTTTAGTTATTATTGTATCTGTTTTTCTTTCTATGCTTGTCTGTGACTGTACAGTGTCCTTGAGAGCTTTGAAAAGCGCTTGAAATTAAAATGTATTATTATTATTATTATTATTATTAGTCAATACAGCATTAGAAACCTTAAACTCTCTTCTTTCATCAGAAAAAAAACGAGTTTATTCCTAAATTATATGGGTCTGGACTTATGTGAGCTTGAAACGGGGGCGATTGTACAAAATACAATGCAATACATGCATATTGATTTATATAGCGCTGTAATAACAGCTGAAACTAGCAAAACACTAACATGGACAAAAGGCAAATTGTGCCTTCTTGTGGAAGAGAAAAACATTGCCAGAAGTCTGTCCAGGGCTTCATCGGCACCCTTGCAAGAAAATACCAAAACCCGAACAAATTCGGGAATGACAACGAATGAGTTATTATACCTGCGTCATGTTTAGATTGTGTTTAGATTGTGTTCAAAGCAGGCAATTTTTGTCATACAATTTCGGTGTGACGGGAAGCCTGATTTGAAACATTTTATGGAGTTTTAGCAGTTTATGGAGCATGTTGGCCCAGTGAGAATTATTTGGGTGCTCCAGATTAGCTGCTATGGACCTTGGTGGATGTAGTTTAAAAAAAAAAAGTTTCCATAATACTTTTATCACCAAAAAAAGAAATAAAACGCAATGAAATAATCATCATACTGTTATGCCATGATAAAAACTTTTTCAAGACAAAAAAAAGTCCCAAACTTACCAAACAAGCTTGTTCTCCCCACAGGCTTCTCCACGTGTCCAAGTCAACGAGGACTCCACAACACGGTTAGGGGAAAAACTCCAGAAAGACGATCCCACGCCAGAAATATTTGACGACATCCAGAGAAAAGTAGGAAATCATTTCTTGAATGATCTCATCACTTTCTCGTGATGATTCAAAAAAAATGAGCCTGTTTTTTTTTTTTTTTTTACTGTAGGTTTACGACATGATGCTAAAGGACGAGCGCTACTACCCGGCTTTCAAGCAGAGCCCGCTCTACGTGCGCATGCTAGCAGAACTTGACATGCTCAAAGAGCCCAGCTACCGCGGCTCCGAAGACGGAGATGGAGAATCTTTTAATGGATCTCCCACTGGAAGCATTAACCTGGTGATGGTCTCGCCAGAGTGACTTTTATCCACACAAAAAAAAAGACATCAACTGATAAGTCTTCTTGTCTTTCTTCCAGTCTTTGGATGACTTGAGTAACTCCTCCCATGATGACTCTGTGCAGCTTCACGCTTTCATCTCTGACACAGGTACACACACCGGATGGGATGTTTTGAGGACTGGCTTGACACGGGCGGCATCCTGGTTACACACAATTCAAAATTTGGATTGTATTGGATTAACCTTTATTAGTCTCGCAGTGGAGAAATTTACATTTCACAGCAGTGAAGTGATGAAAGGAAAAGAAGAAGTCAAAAAACAAAATACAGGCGCTGCTGTAAAGGCAACCACTCTTGCGACACCATTTTGAAGTCAAAACTGCACTCAAAAAAATTTAATAACAAATAATGTGACACCACACAAAAGACACAGAAAGTCTTCAATTTAAGCACTTTCTGCACCCTCTTTATTGTATGAAGCAATTCTAGACGAAAGAAGAGGATCAAAGCCTCCTTTTCATCAGTGGATCAGGGACGTCACTGTGAAATGTCCACGTCTGCTACAAGCTAAATGTTGAAAGCAAATACATTGACGTGACATTGGGTGGATTGAGTTGAGCCTTTATTACTCTTGCAGTGGAGACATTTACCTTTCACAGCACTAAGGTGATGAAAGTAAGAGGAAAGGAATAGAAGAAGTAGAAAAACAAAATAAAGGAGCTACTGTAAAGGCAGCCACTCACGTGGCACCATCTTGAAGTCAAAATAACAAATAATATGACAGCACAAAAGAGTCATTCAATCTTAAGCAGTTCTAGATGACAGGGGAGAGGATCAAAGCGTCCTTTTCACCAGTAGATCAGGGTCGTCACGGTGAAATGTGCACGTTTGCTACAAGCTAATTGTTGAGAGCAAAATACGAAGCTGTCGCATCCAAGGACTATAAGAGATTGTCTCACATCTCCTGTCCCACGTAAATCCACTTCAATTCCAAGCCACGACATTTCCACATCCGCATTGACGCTCCTTTCTTGTCAGCGTGGGCTCCTCAAGCCATGCATCCATCCAGTCGCAGTCACCAACCTTTCTTTTGAACAAAGCCGGGCTGTGAAAATGCTGTCCAGTAAGGCGCAAAAAAAAACAAAAACCAAAACTCGAACAAATTCGGGAATGGCGCTCTACCCGGATACGTTTGTGAATGGCATTGAATGAGTTAAATATGGATACAAAAAATAATAATCGCACTAGCCATTTGAATGCAGCTTAGTTTTTGTATTAATGTGCTAATAGCCCTTTTTTTAACTCATCTGTTTTGGCGCCAAGATCCATTTTTCTCTTCTTTCTTTGCTCCGTCCATCACCTTTGTTGTTCTGTTCTTTAATTTCCCTTCTGTCACCCGCCAATTTGTCCTTCGTCCACTCAATCTTTGCACCCGCATGTTTTTTCCTCCCCTTCCTTGACCCCGCCGCCCCCTTCCATCCCTGCTTGTGGATGTATTGTCGGGTGGGGTAGCTGACGCTTGTATTCCTGGCTTGTGGGCTGCCGCAGGTGTGTGCAATGAGCATGGGAAGACGTACGCGCTTTACGCCATCACTGTATTCAGACGCAACTCGGACGGCAGCGAGGATTGCTGGAAGACGTACCGCCGCTACTCCGATTTCCACGACTTCCACATGAGAATCACTGAGCAGGTTTGATTTTGAGCATCTTTTACGTGACTATGAATGACAGATTGAATTTGTAAGAGGATATAACAGCGTTTGAGCATTTTTCAACTCATTCAACTCCCTCCCAGCCCTGCCCCCCCTGCCCCTTCCCACTGCCACACTCACCGAACTCTGAGTACACGCTACACGCTGTACTATCATCCTGAACTCTTTTTTTTCTGCAAGACCTCACTTCAACCTTTTTTTTGTTTTGTTTTTGCATTACTACACTACGTCACTTTCCATACGACACTACCTCACTTTACATAAGACACTATCTACCATTACATTCAGAAATTATATGTATTGTCTGTTGTCCATTGGCTTTTGGTCTAATTTAGCTACATTATAAGTGCCTTGCACGCTGGGTCCGAGAGGACATTAATTTCATCTGTGCTGTATGTCATGCATATTAGCATATTTCACAATAAAGTTGACTTTGACTTTGATCTCAACATGCTCATATTACCCCGTCGCACTTTTAGTTTGAGAACTTGACGTCCATCCTCAAGCTCCCTGGGAAGAAAACCTTTAACAACATGGACAGAGACTTCCTGGAGAAGAGAAAAAAAGACCTCAATGCTTACCTACAGGTATGACTCTTTAATATTACAATCATCCCTCGCTATTCCGCGGTTCGATTATCGCGGCCCTTGATGAATCGTGGATTTTTTTTTTTTTTACTTTAAAAAAAGATCGCAAATTGCAGTGAAAGTCACGACAATACAGTACAGTGATACCTTGGCTTAAGAACTTAATTGGTTCCCAGACAGTGTGTAAGGCGAAAAGTGTGTATCCCAAAAAAAAAATTCCCATAGGAAACCATTAAAATGAGAATAATCCGTTCCCGGTGATAAAACATAAATTTCTACTTTCTAATTATCTAAGCCTTAAAACTACACAAAATGTACTTTATTTTATGTATAATAAATGTGCTATGGTATTATAATTAAAGAAATAAACTGTACTGTATAATAAAGTCGTTTTATTGACCTGTGTGATGGTCGTTGATGGCTTGATGGAATGGAGTGGCCGGTTTCATCAGCATTAAACACTTGATGAGGAACGTAGCGTTCTTCTTTCACCATCTTGAGGAATGATTGTAGGTGCTTTCTCTGCAATAATTTAACCTAGTTCCTCATCAATTATGTTCTGTTGAGCTCGGTTGATAGCTGTTTGCATCAAGTGAGATGGCTTGTGCGGGTTGTTGTTTGTGGAGCCTGATTGAGGGGATATTTTACCCTTGCAGTCTACACTCTGCCTTTGAACTATCAAAGTTGAAACTCTCACTGTCTTCTGCCTGGCTCTTTAATGTTTAAACCACCTCCCCTCACTGCTGTGTTCTTGACCAAGCATGTGGCTTTAACCGACGACTGGGGGCGGGGAATAGAGGACAAAAACAAGCCGGCTGCCATTTTCTTGTCAGGAGAACGGGCTCGTTCGCGAACGACACATCACTCATGTACAATCCATGTAGTGTTCGCTACATCGCTGTTTTTCGTCTATCGCAGGTGATCCCGGTCGGCATTCACTACGATAAACGAGGGATTACTGTATTGTCATGAATTGACACGGCTGGCCAAATTGAAGATGCATGTCACTCTGTATACATGTACGTTGTTTTTCTAGTTGCTGCTGAACCCCGAGATGGTGAAGGCGTGCCCGACCCTTGTCCCGTATGTTTATGACTTCCTAGAGAACAAAGCCTACAACAAAGGCAAAGGAGATTTTGCACGCAAGGTAAAAAAAAAAAAGATGGGAATACATACGAGTTGCGGAATCACTTTTCTGCTCAATACAGAATTGCAAACAAATGCACATCTCTCCAAACGCTCACTTATCTGTCACGTTTGCACCCCAGATCGACACGTTTGTCAATCCCCTACGGAGCTCCATGAGGAACGTGTCCAATGCTGTCAAGTCCCTCCCGGATAGTCTGGCCGAGGGCATGAATAAAGTGTCGGACAACATGGGCCGCATGTCCGAAAGACTGGGCCAGGATATTAAGCAGTCCATATTCAAGGTGGTTACCGAGTCGCTGCCATGTGGGGGTCACGGTGATAAATGTGACTTTGATGACCCCGAATGTGACCTTTGCAGGTGCCTCCTCTTCTTCCCAAGTCGGATATCGACCCCGAACACTGTCGAGTCTCGGCACAGTTGGATGACAATGTGTGGTGATTTTTCTATTTTATTTTATCTACATATTTTTTTTATATAAGTCTCACATGTTGTATTTACGCGAGCAGGTAGACGACAACATCCCGCTGCGTGTCATGCTGCTGCTGATGGACGAGGTGTTCGACCTGAAGGAGAAGAACCAGTGGCTGCGCAGGAATATCAAGAACCTGCTGCAGCAGCTCATACGGGCCACTTACGGCGACACCATCAACAGGTTCGTCCATATCGAGATGTATCAAAAACTTTTGATTATTTAAAAGTACTGTATGTTCCGGTGTGTAAGGCAAATCGGTGTATAAAACGCACCCCCAATAAATGGTGTGTTTTCAAACTTTTTCCGTATTTAGGGCGCACCGGACCTTAAGGCGCATCTTCAATGAATGAAAAAACAATTGTAAATATAATATATAAATATATAAAAGTTTTCCAAATATAAGGCACACTACATTATAAGGTGCTACAGTAGAGCCGCGACTTCTTAAAGGGAGAAATGGTCGGTGGCTGCTGACAGTATTTACGAGAAATGTTACGGCTCAATATTGCTTCACATATAAGGCATACCCGCGTATAAGGCGCATGGTCATCTTTTCAAGAAAATGAAGGCTTTTGGGGGGTGCCTTATACACCGGAAAATACGGCAGTTTTATCCCTCCCATATGCTCTCATCACATTTCAATTGAAAACAGTTCTATGTAACCAACTGAATGTTCAACCAAAGCAAATAATGGATGTCCGTTAGCTTCATGCTAACTTAACTAATTCACTGCCATTCATGAATTTGTTCGGGTTTTGGTTTTTTTCATGCTTGGGTGCCAATAAAGCACTGGCCATGGCCTGTGGCAATGTTTCTTCTTTTCCACAAAGGGGCAGCATTTCCCTTTTTTCCATGTTAGCCCTTTGTTCCAGCTTCAGCTGTTGTTAAAGCCCTATATCAACAAATATGTATGTATTGCATTGTATTTTGTACACCATCCCCCATTTCAAGCTCAGATAACTTCAGACCCATATTATTGAAGAATTAACTCTGATGAAAGAAGAGAGTCTAAGGTTTCTTATGCCGCATTGAATGATGATGTAGTCCTAAAACTCAATATTCTGCGGTTCTGGAATTCGAGTGACAATGACAAAAACATGTCTCGCAGTTAAATTGTGAAACACAGTCGACAAGCTAACGGAAATTATCCAATAAGTTCCGGTCGCGGCACAACATGCAACTGCGTCGCTTTCAATTCAGACTTGTATTTGAACAAAAATCTGCGATATCGGACGACTTCACTCTAATCGTGAGGAAACCGCCCACACATCACCGTTACTTTGTCTCCAGAAAAATTGTGGACCACGTGGACTACTTAACTTCTCCAGAGCAGGTGGCAGACTACGTCAAGAAGTTCAGGTATCGTTGAGGCTACTTTTATCCTGCCCTCCACCCCCTACACAAAAAAAATCCTGAATTCCGACCTCCTCCAGGGACTCCTACTGGCCTAACGGGATTCTGGCAGAGACCCCACCTCGTCGGGACAAGAGCATCCGGATGAGGACCCGAGTTGCTGCCAAGACCAGTCTGTTGGGTATCATGCCAGGTGACACACAACATAGACATTTTTTTTAAGACAATACAGTGACACCTCGGTTTACGAACCCCTTGGCTTATGAACTTTTCGGTTTACGAACGTTACATTTATGAAAATTTTACCTTGGCATACAAACTCTTTTTCGGGATACACACGGAGCTGCCACAATGAGTGATGTGTCGTTCGCGAACGGGCCCGTTCTCCTAACAAGAAAATGACAGCTGGCTTGTTTTGGTCCTCTATTCCCCGCCCCGAGTCTTCGGTTAAAGCCACGGGATTGGCCAAGAATGCAGCAGTGAAGGGGGTGGGGTTTACAGAAAGAAAGAGAGAGTGAAGCAGTTCTCCAAAGAGAAAATGGCTGCTGACTTTTTTTGTTCTCTATTCCCCGCCCCCAGTCTTCGGTTAAAGCCACGTGATTGGTCAAGAAGCAGCAGTGAGGGAGGTGGTTTAAAAATTAAAGAGACAGGCAGACGACAGTGAGAGTTTCAACTGTGATAGTTCAAAGGCAGAGTGGAGACTGCAAGGTTAAAATATGCCATGAATCAGGCTCCACAAACAACTCGCACAAGCCACCTGTACACTTGATGCAAAAAGCTATCAACCCAGCTAAACAGAACACAATTGATGAGGAACTAGGTAAAATTATCGCAGAGAAAGCACCTACAAGGGATCATTCCTCAAGATGGTGAAAGAAGAAGGGTATGTTCCTCATCAAGTGTTTCATGCTGAGGAAACCGGCCACTCCATTCCATCAAGCCATCGACCATCACAAGGGTTAATAAAACTACTTTATTATATTGTACAGTTTATTTAAATCTAGTACCATAACACATTTATCATACATAAAATACGGTATCTTTTGTGTAGTATTAAGGCTTAGGAAATAACAAGATAGAAAAGTATGTTTTATGGGTACCTGGGAATGGATTCTTCTCATTTTAATGGTTTCCTATGGGAAATTAATTTTTGGTATACACACTTTTCGCCTTACACACTCTATCTGGGAACCAATTAAGTTCGTAAACCAAGGTATCACTGTAATCCGATGAGAACATTGACTAATTATGCACATTTGAGTATCAAACTTAATTTTGCGCTCTAACATGAACTGTCCCGCGCACCAGATGAGCTGAAGCACATCATCGGCGCGGAAACCACCCGTAAGGGCATCCTGCGCGTCTTCGACATGTTCCAATACCAGCCCACAAACCGGCGACTGGTTTACGTCTTCCTGGAGGGTTTCCTGGAGACCATGTTCCCACAGTACAAGTTCCCCGAGCTCTTTGTCAAGCTGCACTCCCGCTCGCCGCGCATCCACAGATACGGCCACAAACTCAAAGGATCGTCCCTCAAGAGGTGACACGAGTGGACCGAACCAAATGGACAGAGAAGTAGACAACACACACATGGACACGCACAGACTTTACAGCTAAATATGACATTGGGGAAGAGGCTTCATGTGAACTTGAAAGGGTGACGCCTTCATGACTCCTCGTTGAAAACACTCCAAATAATAAGAGGGATAATATGACACACACACACATCACATTTGTCCCACATGACAGCGTTTTAGTCCCCCTTTGGTTTCGGACATTTTTTTGGTTTATTTTGCTGAACTGGGCCAGTCAATGCTGCCCTCCGGTGGCGCAAGAGTATTCTACTTTTTTTTCCCTTAACTCATTCACTGCCAGACATGTGCAAATATAATCATAATTATAATACATTTTATTTAGAATCGCCTTTCAAAAATCTAAAGGACAGTTTACAGTCACAGGATGCGTCCACTCCTGTGCCAGGGTTTTTGTCACCGTTCCTCGAATTCCAAGACCCACAGAATATTGAGTTTTAGAACTACATAAACATTTAATGCAGCGTAAGAAACCTTAGACTCTCTTCTTTCATAAAGAAAAAAAATGAGTTAATTCCTAAACGATCTGGGTCTGGAGTTATCTGAGCTTGAAATGAGGGCGGCTGTCCAAAATACAACGCAAGATTGGTTTATTTAGCCCTTTTACAACAGCTGAAGCTGGAACAAAACGCTAACATGGAAAAAAGGGAAATGCTACACCTTTGCGAAAAGGAAAAAAAAAAACATTGCCGGAGGCTATGGCCAGCGCTTTATCGGCACCCAAGCATGAAAAACCAAAACCCGAAGAAATTCGGGAATGGCGCTTTACGTCATATTTTCAATTCCCGAATAAATCCGTGAATGGCAGGGAATGAGTTAACTGCAGCAACAAAAAAACCAACACCTTGCCTTACCTTCCACTTCACTTCTTCCCCCCCCCCAAGCGGCCCCTTTCATGCTGTCGACATTTTTACCTGCAAAAAGCTGCACTCTTTGCGTTCATAGCAACCAAATACGTCAGTAGCACTGGCTCACCAGGCGCTGTTTTTTTTAAAATGTGACTGAACAAATACTATAGGATGAATGGATTTTCTTTTTTTTTTTTTATTGTAATTCTCACATCTCTGAGCTTTGTGTGTTGCATCTGAGTCCCCCCTTACCCCCCAAAAAAACTCCCTTTATTGTACATGATGACCCCACAAGACCAAAGCTCACAATCGTATGCTCTGTGATGATATACGCTGCAAAATGATGCAGCGTTGACCTCACACGGTGTGTTTTTGCGTTAAGGTGCAAGCACACTTTAGTTTGTGTCGATGGAAAGCCGTTTGAGCGTTTAGTCGGTATCATTGATGTCCATTATAAAGTCCCATGTACCAGTCGGGTAGATAGATACTATCTATTTACACATGTACATGTGCATATACTACTGTATGTGTGCGTATAACTTCACGGGAAGCATGCAGTTGTCAATGAGTGCACTGAATTGTCTCAATCGAGCAGACGAGTACTTCAACCTTAAAGGACAACCGACACCTCCGGACAGGTTTTGTCCATAATTTGTAAAATCACTTCAAATGATTTCTACTGAGCGCATTTTACAAAGATTCCACCGCATATAGCTATATTTTACGTTTTAAGACTTGCACTGAATATTCAGGAAGTCGTTTTCCAGTTGATGACGATGCCTGACGTGACGTCACGTCAGGAACGCCCCTGACCGAGAAAGCGACACAATGCATTTTGGGTACTTTGTTTGATCTGAAAACTTTGTGTTGATGGCGAAATTAGAAGGAAAACATATAAATAACGCGATGGTAAATCATTGTGTGTTTCACCGAGACTACTATTTGATACTAGTTGACACAAATTCCCAGCAGCCCATTTCCAACGGAGGTTGGGCGCCATCTTGTGCATTCTCTGCGACGCTACATTGGAGCCCTGACGGCTCGAATTGATACAGGAGGACTTCGTTTTAATCGATTGCAAACATGTATGCTTTCCTCTTCAGAACTATTTGAATCATATTCATAACTGGATGAGTAACAAGAAAGCATATTCTCCGAATCTGAAGTCTCTGAAGCCATTGTTTTGTGTCGGGAGTATCCTGGTGTGACATCACGAACAAGGGGGCGGGACCTTCTGAAAATCGCCATTTCCGAGGTCATTTTGAAGCAGTTTTGGGACACTTTGAGTCATTTTTATTGATGTTTTGCATTTGACTAAAAATATCAGCCTGCGTGTTTTGGGTATTGGATTGGATTTGCCTTTATTAGTCTCGCTTTGGACAAATTTACATTTCACAGCAGCAAAGTGATTTTAGATGCTATGAAAGGTTTTTCTGATGTCAGTTAGGAAACAAAAAATGGTGTCGGTTGTCCTTTAAAATGGATTATTAATTATATGGAATAAATGCTCGAATGGCTTTCTACACGCGGCGGCGAATGTATTCTCTGCTCTGGTGTGCGCGTTGTCCAATAGTGGGAGTGAGTCGGCCTTAATACAACGCCATCCGTATTGTGAACTGACAAGCTCCTCCACTTGACTGATTCCTACTCTTGATGTGGATAAATATTCCGAATCACATTAGATTGCAGATATCAGGTGTTCAATTTTGTGCAATATGACTTTTTTTTATCTTGGATGCATGTGCATTTCAAAATATTTTGTAGTGAAACGAGATTCATATTCCTTAAAAAAAACATGAAATGTTTCTCCCAACAACTTTAACATTCCATTTGACACGATTATTTTTTTTCATTTTAGACTTGTTTTATAAGTCGCATTGTTTTCTTCCCCCAAAGGGTGCGGAGACGTTTTCCTCCTGAAGATTTTTATCTTGTTAGCATATGAGCTTGTGTGGTTAATTTAAATGGGAAAGACCTCGCCTCCTTCCTCCTTTTGCATCAAAATCGCCTGTGACAAGTTGAATCACTGCTTGAGCACTTATCGTAGCAACTGTGGGGCGTGGGTCTCCCCGTTAAGCTTGGATGGAGAACATGGTCGGTGGCCGAAACTCATCCATGGTGGCCTCTGTTTGGCCGATAAACTCAATTGCCTGTTCCCATCAGCCGGAGCATTGTGCACCTCTTAATTCAGGAAGGCTTTTTGTTTCCCCTCTTAACTCTAGAAAACATCAAAAATGTGTACAGTTTGTCAATAGTGTGCCTAAATGTACTGTCAACTCTATTTTCGTATTTTCTTTAACCAAAAAAAAAAAACTAAATGAGAATGTCAAGACTTAAAGCGACTGAAAACTTTTTTCCCCCCATCACGCCTACCAAGGAATCCTTCCTCGTGAGCAACAATGCTCACATTGGTATAACACTAATAAAAGATAACTCAGACTAACTGGCCAACACTGTATGGTGTGGTGTTTTATTTTAACCTTGTTTAACAGTGGACAGTCTGCTGCCATAATCAGTATCCTACATTAACAACCTCAATTCAAATACAGTGATACCTCGCTTTACGAACCCCTTGGCTTACGAACTTTTCAGTTTACGAACGTTAAATGTATGAAAACTTTACCTTGGAATACGAACTTTTTTTGTACACGGAGCTGCCTCAATGAGTGATGTGTTTCGCGAACGAGCCCGTTCTCCTAACAACAAAATGGCAGCCGACTGTTTTTGTCCTCTATTCCCCGCCCCCAGTCTTTGGTTAAAGCTATGTGATTGGTCAAGAACGCAGCGGTGAGGGGAGGTGGTTTAAACATTAAAGAGACAGGCAGACGACAGTGAGCGACTTTCAACTTTGATAGTTCAAAGGCAGAGTGTAGACTGCAAGGTTAAAATATCCCATCAATCAGGCTCCACAAACAACCCGCACTTGATGCAAAAAGCTATCAACCCAGCTAAACAGAACACAATTGATGAGGAACTAGATAAAATTATCACAGAGAAAGCACCTACAAGGGATCATTCCTCAAGATGGTGAAAGGTTACGTTCCTCATCGTTTAATGCTGATGAAACCGGCCACACCATTCCATTAAGCCATCAACGGCCATCACAAAGGTAAATAAAACGACTTTTATTATACTGTAGTTTATTTCTTTAATTATAATATCATACCACATTTATTATACATAAAATAAGGTATCTTTTGTGTAGTTTTAAGGCTTAGAAATTTACGTTTTATGGCGACCTGGGAACGGATTATTCTCATTTTAATGGTTTCCTATGGGAAACTGTATTTTGAGATACACACTTTTCGCCTTACACACTCCAACCCAACCAATTAAGTTTGTAATCCAAGGTATCACAGTAGTTTGTAAAATGTCATTGCCATTTAATATATGAAAGTCAAATGAGTCGAAATCAACTGGAGGATATGTAGAAAGTCCCATGGTGATCTTGTTATTGTTTTAATCTCGACAAATACCGGATACAAACCGGATTGTTTATCGTCGGCAAAACAGTTTCCAAAAAACTCTTATTCCCATCACAATCCGTAGCCCAAATCCCAAATGTAATCATGCCGTCTTCTTTTGCCCTTTCCCCACGGGGTCTGCGATGATAACAGTTCCCCACACGGCCAAACCTAATCAGGGGAGAAATAAGTCATTTTTCAACGCTTTTGTCCAAATTATATTTACATTTGCGGTCAACTCACTTGCAGCAAAAGTAATCTGTGCGACCGTCCCCATGGAGGTCGGACCACCGTATCGCACCACTTTGCGGGCAACGTTGAACACGTACCATCCAGATAGGATAAGACCACTACCGCAGATAAGTCGACAGCTCCAGCAGCTCTTAAAAGTCCGCATGGATTTCGACATTGGGATGTCTTGTCCCGGTGGCAGCTCGGGTGTCGCCATCTTGCTGCGTAACGTGTGCTAAAGCTAACTGCTTCGGTGCGTGGGAACGTTGAATGCAGACTGACCGCCTATAAAATGCGCGTAACGGAAAACACGCTGCTAAAATACGAACAGAATGCAGATTAAGATTGTCATGTTTTACAACGAAGGTCGAAGCATGTTTGTATTAGTATTGCGACCATTTTTGTTTTGTCGAGTAACCCGGAAGTTTTTCCTTTTTGGACGTATGACGTCATTGAAATCGTGCATCTTTCAGAAAGTTGTCGCTTGTAAAACTCAAGACGTAAAAACATTTTTAATGAATTAACAAGTGTCATTTTGTGTGGTGCCTCGAATGATGAAGCAGACTCGCGTTTTCCTTGTTATATATCTGACGGCTTCTCGTGACAACGTGGGCCTCTTTGCAATCGAGCGTCACCTGGTGACCAACCAAGACAATTTCTTTAGTTTATCCTGGAAACTGTTTTTGTATTTTGAATGACTATGGTGAGTCAAAACGTTTTTTATTTTATTTTATTTTATTTTTCTGTTTTTGAAAAAAAAAAAAAAAAACAGTAGTTTACGTCACGAGTCTTCCCTCTGAGACCTTTTCAAATTAAAGTTTTTTGTTTACATAGCAAACGTGGAATGGTACCGGATTTGCGGACGCATAGCTTTAAACATTAACCACATATTTCCGAAGGGACTTGTGACTTCTCAACTGGTTCAAACGGTGTTAATGTGAATTCAATGAGCAACTGTGAGCATGCTTTTGGTCGTTGTCCTTTTGTTTGCTTTCCAGTCCACGTGGGATTTCGGTCAAACCGAGGCGATTACTTCGGATTTCGAATACACTGCTGCTGTCTACGAACACCGCGTGATCCTCAACCCTGACCCCCAAACACCCCTTTCTCGGCTGGATGCCCTGAAACACATGCGCAAGAACCTGGCAGTATACGAGGAGAAAGCCGCCCTGGCTGCCCAGCAGGTACTGCACTTTATATTCAAGACTTGTTGAGAATTAGCAAAATGAGTTACTGTGTAGTGAAGTACATGTAAAAAGAATAATTACAACGAAATATCGTGTGACACGTTTTTATGGTAGTTTTCCCAGTTATAGTTAAGTTAAACCTTAACCAAAACGTACCCTTACATTCATGTCATTGTCGGTTAACTATTGACAGAAATCTCTTGCTACTTTGCAGTTCTATTATCGCGGCCCTTGATGCATTGCGGAATTTTTTCGAGCCTAAAAAAGGCTGCGAAAGTCAGTACAGTACATACTGTGAAACAACGGGTCAAAGCATACAACATTAATTACATTTACTGTTCATGGTCGTTTTTTTGAGAAATGATAAAATTCGATAAACGAAGGATTACTGCATACTGTACTGTACAACATACACCGTGATCCAGAATGTTAGTGCAGTAATGGGCATATAGAACTGATGAATACCACCCTATCCTTCTGTATCAGGGTGCCCAGATTATTGTCTTCCCAGAGGATGGTCTTCACGGTTTCAACTTCAGCCGTTCGTCCATTTCCAGTTACCTCGAGACCATTCCTGACCCCAAAGAGGAAACATGGAACCCCTGCACAGAGTCTGGAAAATTCAATAATACAGAGGTATGTTGAACAGTAAATGTCATGGGTTGTTTTTGTTTCACTTAAAGGACTACCGACACCATTTTTTTGTTTCCTAACTGACATCAGAAAAACGTTTTGTAGCATCTAAAATACCCAAAACACACAGGCTGGTATTTTTAGTCAAATGCAAAACACATATAAAAATGACTTAGTGTCTACTTCAAAATGACCCCGGAAATGGCGAGTTTCAGAAGGTCCCGCCCCCTTGTTCGTGACGTCACGCCAGGACGTCTTGCCTTGCTCTAGAATCAAAACAATGGCTTCAGATTCAGAGAAAATGCTTTCTTGTTACTCATCCAGTTATGGATATGTTTCGAATAGTTCTAAGAGGAAAGCATAAATGTTTGCAATCGATTAAAGAAGTCCATCAGTATCAATTCGAGCCGTCTGGACTCCAATGTAGCATCCCAGAAAATGCACAAGATGGCGCCCACGCTCCGTTGGAAATGGGCTGATTTGTTTGCTGGGAATTTGTGTCAACTAGTATCAAATAATAGTCTTGGTGCAACACACAACGCTTCACCATCGCGTTATTTATGTATTTCCTTCTAATTTCGCCGTCAACACCGATCAACATGATGTTTTCAGACCAAACAAAGTACCCAAAATGCATTGTGTGTCGCTTTCTCGGTCAGGGGCGTTCCTGACGTGATGTCACGTCAGGAATCGTCACCAACTCGAAAACAAGACTTCCTGAATATTCAGTGCAAGTCTTAAAACGTAAAATGTAACTATATGCGATGGAATCTTTGTAAAATACGCTCAGTAGAAGTCTTTTGAAGTGATTTTACAAATTATGGACACAACTTGTCCGGAGGCGTCTGTTATCCTTTCAATGTGTGCTTTCTGCTGAGCAGGTCCAGCATCAGTTGAGCTGCATGGCTCGCCGTCACAACCTCTACGTGGTGGCCAACATGGGTGATGTGCAACCGTGCCACCTCCACACAGATCCTCCGTCTCCTTGTCCTGCAGATGGACGCTGGCAGTTCAACGCTAATGTGGTTTTCAGGTGCCTAGACTCGCAAATGCTTTTTAAACCGTACACGGTCAAGAGACTAACATTATCTCACGCAGGTCCGACGGATTATTGGTGGCACGCTACCATAAGCAGAATCTTTACTTCGAGAACGCTTTTGACACGCCGCCACAGCTTGAGATTATCAGTTTTGACACCACCTTTGCCGGAAGATTTGGACTCATCACCTGCTTTGACATCCTCTTCTATGAGCCTATAGTCAATCTAGTGGAGATGGTGAGACAATGACACAGTATTAAAGATTGAATGATCTGTGGGGATGAGTTTTTTTTAACTCATTCACTGCCAGACATGCAAAAATGTCCATTCCAGTGCTAGGGTTTTTGTCATTGTCACTCAAATTCCAGGACCAACAGAATATTGCCTTTTAGGACTACATAAATATTCCAGACAGTATTAGAAGCCATATACTCTTCTTTCATCAGAAAAAAATTGTTAATTCCTAAATAATATGGGACTGGAGTTATATGAGCTTGAAATGAGGGCAGCTGTCCAAAATGTGTCCACTCTAGTGCCAGGGTTTTTGTCATTGTCACTCAAATTGCCGGACCCACAGAACATTGACTTTTAGGATGACACAAACATTCAATACAGCGTAAGAAACCTTCCGACTCTTCTTTCATCAGAAAAAAAAAAAAATCCTAAATAATATGGGTCTGGAGTTATATGAGCTTGAAATGGGGGCAGGTGTACAAAGTACACTACATGTATTGATTTATATAGCGCTTTAACAACAGCTGAAGCTGGAACAAAACGCTAACATGGACAAAAGGCAAATGCTGCCCCCTCGTGGAAGTGAAAAACAGTGCCAGGGGTCTGACCAGTGCTTTATCGGCACCCAAGCATGGAAAAAAAACCTTCGGGGAAGGCGCTCTACGTCCTATTTTCAATTCCCGAATAAATTTGTGAATGGCAGTGAATGAGTTAAATGTACTGTGACTGGCAACAGTATTTTAAAAAAAAAATTAATAATAATCATACATTTCATTTATAAGCGCCTTTCAAAACTCTCAAGGACACTATACAGTCACAGGATATGAAATTTATTATTATTATTATTATTATTATTATTATTATTATTATTATTATTATTATTATTATTATTATTATTATTATTATTAAAAATAATCTTGGAATGGGCAGATGTTTAGAAACATGCTTAAAATTTGAATGTCATCTTGTAGGGGGTGCGTCAGCTGATTTTCCCCGCAGCCTGGATGAACCAGCTGCCCCTCCTGGACACCATCCAGTTCCAGCGGGCGTTCAGCCTGGGCTCTCACGTCACGCTGCTCGCAGCCAACATACGCAGCGAGCGTCTCATCATGAGCGGAAGTGGCATCTACACTCCGTTTGCAGCAACCTACCACCACGCGCAAAGCGGAGACCCGGAAGAGGGTCATCTGCTGGTTGCTAGGATACCCGTGTTGGCCGTGGACAAGGAATATGGCCAAGTCAAGGGGAGAGCAGTCGATCTGGGCTACTGTCAGCGTGATGACTGTCCTTCCGAGCCGATATCCTCCCCGACGTTCACCTCCACCATGATGCACGATCCGTTTAAATTTGTCCTCCTTGCCAACGTGGAAGGCAACCTGAAGGTGTGCGACGGCCATTTTTGTTGTCGTCTGCAGTTTCGGCGCTTTCCGCAAAGTGACGGTGATGATGAACTCTATGCGCTGGGAGTTTTTGCTGGAACTCACACTGTCAATGGGCGTTATGCTGTGCAGGTGCGTAGCAAAAACTGGGATTACTTATTTTATTTATTGGATTGGATATGACTAGCATTCATCAGTCTCGCAGTGGAAAAATGTGCATTTCACAACAACAAAGTGATGAAAGTAAGAGGAAAGGAAGCGAAGAAGTAGAAAAACAAAATACAGGAGCTGCTGTAAAGGCAGTCACTCTCACGCCACCATCTTGAAGTCAAAATAACAACAAAACAAAATAAAAAAATAATGTGACACGACACAAAAGACAGTCATTCAATCTTAAGTACTTTATGAAGCAGTTCTAGATGAGAGAATCAAAGCGTCATTTTCACCAGTGGATCAGACGTAATTGTGTAATGTGCACGTCTGCTACAAGCTAAATGTTGAAAGCAAACAAAAAATTCATTGACGTGACATTGGGTGGATTGGATTAGCCTTTATTACTCTTGCAGTGGAGAAATTACATTTCACAGCACTAAAGTGAGGAAAGGAATAGAAGAAGTAGAAAAACAAAATACAGGAGGTGCTATGAATGCAGCCACTCTCGCGGCACCATCTTGAAGTCAAGATAAATATGACAACACAAAAGACAGTCATTCAATCTTAAAGCAGTTCTAGATGACAGGAGAGGATCAAAGCGTCCTTTTCACCAGTGGATCAGGGACGTCACGGTGAAATGTGCACGTCTGCTACAAACTAAATGTTGAAAGCAAATATGAAGCTGTAGCATGCATTGATGAAAAATTGTCTCATATCACCTGTCCCACGTAAATCCGCTTCAATTCCAAGCCGCGACAGTTCCACATACGCATTGACGTGACCTATTTGATGGAATTGTGCTATTTAATATTTTAACTCATTCATTACCATTCACAAATTTATTTGGGAATTGAAAGTGTGATGTAGAGCGCCATTCCCAAATATGTTTGGGTTTTGTTTTTTTCATGCTTAGGTGTTGATAAAGCGCTGGCCAGACTTTTGGCTATGTTTTTTTTCCCTTAAACCAGGGGGCAGAATTTTCCTCATGTTAGCGCTTTGGTCCAGCTTCAGCTGTTGTTAAAGCCCGATATGACAGTCGCCTACATTTCAACCTCATATAACTCCAGACCCATATAATTTAGGAATTAACTATTTTTCTGATGAAAGAAGAGAGTCTCAGGATTCTTACACTGCATTGAATGTTTATGGAGTCCTAAAACTAAATGTTCTGGGGGTCGTGGAATTTGAGTGACAATGACAATAACCCTGGCACTGTAGTAGACACATTTTTTTTAACTGTCTGAAATGTGTGGCAGTGAAAGATACATTTTCCTCATAACAAGTCAAGTTAGATTAAATTCAAAATATTGGGAAGGAAGGAACCAAATGTTCTCCATCATATTTGTCCTTGAGCTGAAATTCTAAAGAGTGTCCACAATGTGGAAATTTGACCTACCGCAATGTGCTTCCAGGTGTGTGCAGTGGTTCGTTGCGCGGGGACCGAAGCCAGCTCCTGTGGACAGGAAGTCGAAGAAGCGGAAACCAAATTTGACTTGGTTCTGGAGGGTGACTTCGGGACCAAATATGTGTACCCGTCGGTGCTGGTGAGCCGGTACGTCCTGGAACAACCAGAACACTTGGAGAAAAGTACAGAGGGAAAAGTGACCATGAAACATCTAAACACGGAAGGCGGGCTGGTGACCGCGTGCTTGTACGGCCGAGTCTATCACCTGGATAACCAATGAGCGACCCTGAGGAGACAAAATATTAAATAATAATAATACATTTCATTTCTAAGCGCCTTTCAAAACTCTCAAGGTCACTTTACAGTCACAGGATAAGATTTTCTGTGGGTGAGCAGCAGCAGCCACACGCGCCATCGTTTACTCAAACCGGAAGTAACTCAAATTGCTTACAAAGCTAGCTAGCTAATAGATACAGTAATAATAATAATACATTTAATTTCTAAGCACCTTTCAAAACTCTCAAGGTCACTTTACAGTCACAGGATACAGTCGCTAATAGATAGCTACCTAGCTATCTAGGCAGCTAATAGATAGCAAATAGTTAGGTAGCTAGCTAGCTAATAGATACAGTAATAATAATTATAATAAATTTAATTTCGAACCACCTTTCAAAACTCTCAAGGTCACTTTACAGTCACAGGATACAGTCGCTAATAGATAGCTACCTAGCCAGCTAGATAGCTAAACGATAGCTAACTAGTTAGCTATTAAGCAAGCTAGATAGCTAATAAATAGCAAATAAATAGTTAGGTAGCTAGCTAGCTAATAGATGCAGTAATAATAATATTTCATTTATAAGCGCCTTTCAAAACTCTCAAGGTCACTTGACAGTCACAGGATAAGATTTTCTGTGGGTGAGCATTGGCAGCCCTTTTGCGCGTTGTCGTGCTCAAATGTAGACGGGATGAGAATGGTATCAAACATGTTGAACAGTGTTTAAAGACAAATCTTTATTTTGCATCTTCTTTACAAATGTTGCACCATTATGTCTGTGTAAGCTCTCAGTCGTACAGGAGTGGTACATCGATGAAAAGGTTTCTTCAGCCGTTCATCTGTGTCCAAGGTCAGGACACCTCTTTTGACGAATCACAACCACAACATTCAGAAAATATGGCAAAAGGGAGGATAGTAGTGGCGAGAGTCATCATCTCAGCAAATTCACTGAGCGCCGTTCTGGCCAACACATTTGTGCTTCTTCACTTGGAATTTAAAGGGAAAGCGTTTGTCGCACACGCTGCAGCCAAAGGGTTTCTCGCCCGTGTGTCGGCGCTTGTGCTTGCCCAGCGTGGAGCTGTCGCCGAAGCTGCTTTTGCAAATGGAGCAGGTGAACGGTTTCTCTCCGGTGTGCGTCCGCGTGTGCTTGACCAGGTCGCCGTTGGAGTAGAAGCGTTTGCCGCAAAACAGGCAGCTGAAGGGCTTCACGCCCGTGTGAATGTGCGAGTGTTTGACTAAATGCGAGCGATGGAAGAATCGCTTGGCGCAAACTGGGCAGCTGAATGGTTTCTCTCCGGTGTGGATCCTGGTGTGCGAGCGCAGGCGGTCCCCGGTGGCAAACATTTTGCTGCAGAGTGTGCAGTGGAAGGGTTTGTCGCCCGTGTGGACGCTCAAGTGGCGGGACAAATGGACGCGCTGGTTGAAGGTTTTGCTGCAAAACGGGCAGAAGAACGACTTCCCGCTGGGACGGCGCGACCCGTTGATCGCCGAGAATCTGCTCCCGGTCGTCATCACGTCCTCGGGAGCGCCGCTCTTTGCGGCGACAAAGCCCAACGGGGCTCGCCGGTAGCGGGTGACACGAGCCAAGCGGCCGTGAGGTTGCGCTTGCACGTGGGGTTCTACGTCCGACTGGGACTCAAACTTCTCCTCGGGCAACAGCTCGTGGCTTTCATCGTCTCTTTCGCTCTTGACAATGACGCTGGTCACGTGGAACTTGGCAGTGTCCATGCAGTCCTCATGTTGCTCGGTCTTTTGACTGCTATGCACGTCCTCCTCCGACTCCAGTTTGATGTGGGGAGGGTTGGACTCCTTCTGCTCCATCACGGAGCTCCACTCCTGCTGCCCAGCAGCAAGATCTGAAGGACACAAAAAGTGGACATTTTATATTGCCACATGCTGTGATGGGATTCCCTCCATGACGTTTTTTCAGGCTTCTCCATTGACGAATCGGGGACACCGATTAGCTTTGTAAGCGCCATTTTCTTCTTTTGTTCCAACACAGCTCGTACAGTGTCAATGTTCCTTTCCGGCGCTACAAATATCTCCTCGACGGCACCGTTAAGTCACCAACACTAGCAGGATTCGGACTGCACACATTTTCAATACGGTACCGCTGCCGCCGACCGACTGGTTTTAGCATGCGTCGCTAACTTCCGCGTCTCTTTGTTTACGACTAGCACGCTAAAGCTAACTCAAACAGACGCCGGGCCTGCCGCGGAGTTTAGGGAGACGCAAAGGAGCTGCGGTGCTTTCACGTGTTTAACGTGCCACGTATGTGTCGAGAAAGGATGGCAAACGTGGTGATAAATAAAATGGGCAAACAGTTTGACACTCACATTGATTCCGTTGAGGGATGCTCACTTCCGGCTTTCTCTTCTTCAATTGTACCAATCCCTCACTGTGACATTACTGCCCTCTTCTGGAGTCTTTGGTTTACTACAAATCACAGTGGTTCGTCCACACACACACACAAAACATCCAAAATTGAACTTTCTTTGTGTACATTTGTGTAACAGCACAACCTACTCACCACGCAGATATTATTGATGATAAATTGTGCCAAAATTAAAATAGTAATCGCATGTGAAATGGAGGTCAATGTGACGCATCAAAAGTAGCATTTCTTTTTCGCAAAAATGTTCTTATACTGGATAACAAATTTTCCCACATCCATTTTTAATAATAATGATGATAATAATAATAATACATTTCATTGATAAGTGCCTTTCAAAACTCTTAAGGACACTTTATAGTCACAGGATATTTTTTCTGTGGCATTTTTACACAGGCGATGCTGCAGTCGCCCATTTTTTTGTGGTACAGTATATGGTTATCGTTACATCTTTGCCTTCAACATGTAAAAAACCGTTAATCTCTGATTAGAAAGTTAAACTAGAACATTTTGCAAGGATTTTCTGTGCACCGAAATCCACATTGAATAGTGCCACCTACTGAGTAGACTAGTTTCATTGAGGTTTCCCACGGCTAAAGAGCTTATCATTTTTCTTTTTTTTTTAATAATGGCGACACAGGAAAATCCCCTCATGTCAGCACCATTCATGTTCAAGGTCCACCCACGCTGGAGCTTAGCAGCTCCTCGCCAGTCCATCTGTCGGCCTTCATCGCACACTGATTTCGGCTTTTATTTTATTTTTGCCTTGTTTGCTGATTCCACCCCCTGCAGTGTCCCTTCTTATTTAGTTCAGATGATTTGATGTCTTTTTCTACGTCACAATTATCTGTGATTTCGACAGGGTGTGTAGACTTCTTCTATTGCCGGCAGTACATAAAAACATCCACCTTTTGAAATCCTCTCCACATTAAAATCGTTTAGAAAAGAAACTATTACCCCATTATGATAGTATGCTAAAATAAAAAGGAGTAAAAAGAAAGGAAGTGAAACCAGGTCCGGTCACGTGACTGTGGGACGGGGCTGGTCGATGAAGTGACTCGCATCTTTTCTCTGTTCGGAGCAGGAGGCGAACATCCTGCTCGACATACTTCCGGCGTGACGACGCGCTTCATTTTGCTGCGTGGTATCCATCATTGTACTTTTGAAAACATATAAAAGGAGCTCAACGGAGGATTGCCCCCCCCCCGGCTGCATTCATGTAAATTCGTGCTCGTTTCGAGCAACGTTTGAGGATGATTTCACCGTGGGACCGCTGGTATTCGACGAGTTGCTGCCTCTGTTGCCATGTCCGGACGGGCACCATTATTTTGGGCATTTGGTACATGGTAAGCGATATTGTTTTAAAAAAAATCACCTCGACTGAAGCGAACCCTTCTACTTTATCGACATATTTGTTGCTCGTCACGTGATAATGGATTTGAGTTTAGCTAGCTAGCCACGAATTTCGTTCGTTTTTTTTTGTTTTGCTCTGAAAAAATGTTTAGCTCGGCGTTTTCAAGTGACTTCATGTCTTTATTTTTATTTTTTTGCTTTGTCGAGATAAAAATGTCGTTGAGAGGAAGGAGTGCGACGGACAATTGTTATTCTCTTTACAGCGACCAATCGTTTTGTGCTGTTTGCCCTACATATGCACTCGGGTTAAATTTAGCATCGATGCTTTTGTACTAACCTGAGCTTTTAAACATAGTAGTGCACCTCTTAAGCCTGCTAAATCCCCGCCTGGACTTTCGTAAGCGTTTATGCTGGACCCCCAACCATCTGTACTCGGAATGGTTCTAATTCGTGTGTCTGTGCTATTTTAAAAAATCGTGTTTGTTTGTTTTAAAACTTCCATAGATTAAAGCACATCCTAGCTGAATTGTTTCCACTAACAAATTGTCTGCAAACAGATAGGAGCTTGTTTGCAAAAGTGCAGTCAGTATGGCTATTTAGCCACCTAGTTACTATAAAGTACTCAAAACGTAAGGTACATTCAGACACGATGTTTTAGAAATCGTTACGCAATCGATTAAAATGACAACACATGGATATTTCCAATGGTACATCTTAGAAATGTTATTTGAATGGCGTGCATAATGCAAATCCACTTATTTAAAATTGCATTTTCTGTGTAGCTCTCTCTTATTTGTATTTATAATTGTATTTCATTTATTGTATTCTATTTATAATTGTATTTCATTTATTGTATTCTATTTATAATTGTATTTTATTTAGTATTGTATCTATGCTTGTCTGTGACTGTAAAGTGTCCTTGAGAGCTTTGAAAGGCGCTTGAAATAAAGTGTATTATTATTATGACTTCATGAGTCTGCCAACAGTACGAAAAACCAACAAAGTTTTCTTCCCCCGCAGCTCATCAATGCTGTTGTGCTACTCATCCTGTTGTCGGCCCTCAATGACCCCGTCCAGTACCGCTACCACCTCACCAGCTCCGAGCTGGGCACCGACATCGACGTTATGGATGACGCCAGTGAGTACAAACTAAGTGTAATTTTGTGTTCAAATGGGAGGCAGGAAGATCATCACGAAAGCAGAAAATAATCAAAATCCAGCTCTCTGCGTGAAAAGAGATGGCTGCCAATATGGACGAATGCTTTGGAATGAAAAAGCAACTAAACAAGGAGGCAGGAAATAATGTCAACATTGCTGCTAATCCTGACCCAAGCATAACATGCAGCTTGTCACATCTTGGCTACATTTAACAAATCCCGTCATGGGATCTATGTCTATGTATTGCCTTGTCATTCAAGATGGACGCCATCATCCTGCATGGAATGAATGCGCTGCCCGTGCGCGCACGCGTGTAAATGTGTGGGTGAATGACTTTGCTTGACCATGATGGGCACCCGAGGAGATGCTCATCCACTTTGCGTCGCGTCAGCTGTATCCAAGCTGAAAGTAATATTCCGTCTTTAGCTTTTAGCTTAGCAATGAAAAACACAAATATGATGACTCATTTGAATGAATGAAAAATGTTAGAAAGTTAAAGGACAACCGACGCCTCCGGACAAGTTGTGTCCATAATTTGTAAAATCACTTCAAATGACTTTGTTTGGTCTGAAAACTTTGTGTTGATGGTGAAATTAGAAGGAAAACACATAAATAATGCGATGCTGAATCGTTGTGTGTTGCACCAAGACTACTATTTGATACTAGTTGACACAAATTCCCAGCAGACAAATCAGCCCATTTCCAACGGAGCTTGGACTTCTTTAATCAATTGCAAACATTTATGCTTTCCTATTCAGAACTATTTGAATCATATTCATAACTGGATGAGTAACAAGAAAGCATCTTCTCCGAATCTGAAGCCATTGTTTTGATTCTCAAGCAAGACGTCCTGGCGTGACGTCACGAACAAGGGGGCGGGACCTTCTGAAACTCGCTATCTCTGAGGTCATTTTGAATTAGTTTTGGGACACTTTAGGTGATTTTTATTGGTGTTTTGCATTTGACTAAAAATATCAGCCTGCATGTTTTGGGTATTTTTGATGCTATAAAACGTTTTTCTGCTATCAGTTAGGAAACAAAAAAAATGTGTCGGTTGTCCTTTAACCCTGCACTTTGCTCAAAATGTCTCCCCCCTCTTTGAGATATCTGCATCGCAACAGCGATATCCCTCCTGATGATTCTCATCTGCGGCATGGCGACATACGGCGCTTACAAGGTGAGTTGGCAACCCCCTACCCCCTGCCCGCCTCCCCCTCGATCTTCGTTTTGGTCTCATTTGAATTTCCGGCGCAGCAACACGCCGCGTGGATCATTCCGTTCTTCTGCTACCAAATCTTCGACTTTGCCCTTAACACGCTGGTGGCCGTCAGCGTGGTGGTGTACCCCAACACGGTGCAGGACTACCTCCAGCAGCTGGTGAGTGGCAATCCCTTCAAAACTGGAACCTTGTGAGTGAAAGCTCGTTCAGGAATGAAAACGACACCCCCACCACCCCTACTTGTTTTAACATTTAAATGTTTGTTTTGTTTGTTCCCCCTTCTTTTACAGCCGGAGACCTTCCCTTATAAAGAGGACATGATGTCCATCAATCATATGTGCCTGGTTATCGCGGTCCTCCTCTTCATCGGCGCCATCCTCTCCTTCAAGGTAGCTCATTAGCCTCGTTGCCATGTTGGATTGGATTAGCCTTTATGGGTCTCTGATAGAGAATAAGAAGTTATCATATTTAAAAGTGTCAACACGTGTGACTCGAATACACAGTTGAAGCACAGACAACCTGGGGTCAATCTGAGGTCAACAGACACAGCTTGTTAAACTATCATTTTCATCTCTGAGATCTGGCCTTGGACAGAATTTAGGACTTGGGAAACTCCTTATCACAGAAGTCATTTACGACTTGAAACTCCTTCGCAGGAAGAGCTCATTATCCAGGTTACATATTTATCAGTTCATGGAAAAGACAATGTTTTATTGCTTCGAGCTGTTCGTGCTTAGAACTCAAGCGGTGTGGTATTCTAATCAAGAAAACTATTTTACAAATGTATCACTTTAATTTGCATATACTCTCAATACATAGCTTGGCAGAGGGCTGCAGAATTCAGGCATCTGTCATGAATGGCTGCGTCTCCTGCCTGCAGTAAAAAGACAATCTTTCTGGGTTCGAGTCTTTGTCCACAGTGTCTGATCGAACATCTCTAACATTTCAATGCAGCAAAGCAAACATGAAGCTGTAGCATCCCTTGATGAAAATAGATTGTTTCAAATCTCCTGTCCCACATCAATCAACTTCAATTCCAAGCCGCGACAGCCTTGACATTTTGTTTTCAGACCCTGAGAGTTAAAATGCATTCATGTGTCTTTCCAGGCCTACCTGCTCGGTTGCGTGTGGAACTGCTACAGATACGTGAGCGGCGCAGGGACCACCGAGGTCGTCGTCTACGTCACCACCAACGAAACCACGGTGAGTTCACAAACGTTGACTTTTTGATTGAACGTCATTGCCCCCGTATTCCCCCCCAACTCCTTTTTTTATGATATTCCAGAAAAAAAATTAAATAACCCAAAAACTCTCCCAGTGTTAGCAAGACACCCTGAGTTCATTTAAATGCAGAAGACTTAATTTGACACGAGTTTTTTTTTTTTTTTTGTATCGGTTTCAAATGAACGTACGGGGCTGTGCTCGTAGTTGTCCGAGGAGGCCTTCCCCCCTCCACCCAATCAGAGTTGAGTTTGTGCCTCCGTCGGGTTCCTCCCATCAGGCTTTGAGCGCCGTCACACTTTCCATCTGCCGTCGGTTCTAATCCCCAACACCGATACGTAAAACCTTAATCTACGCTCGCCCTGCTCTCATCACAAAGCTCATCATCGCCGCGGTGACCTTGAGGTCACGCAAGAAGGAGGAGTCGGCGCGCTCGTTAAGCAGAGTGAATACAAATGGGGCTGCCTTGAAGGAGGAATGCGTTGGTCATCGCCATTCAAAATGGAGGTTTTCTACATGCACGTACACCCTCTTTGTTCGCGTCCTCTCTTGCCGTTGACACGTTACGTAACGGTCTGCTTGTCGGCTTCATTTCAAGTCCGGGCCGTGATGGCTTTGTGAGGCTTTCCTCCCAGCCTCAGCTTCACGATGGCATCCCCTCAAAGCGTATGTTTCTTAAAGGACAACCGACGCCTCTGGACAAGTTGTGTCCATAATTTGTAAAATCACTTCAGATGACTTCTACTGAGCGCATTTTACAAAGATTCCACGGCATATAGCTATATTTTACGTTTTAAGACTCGCGCTGAATATTCAGGAAGTCTTGTTTTTGAGTTGATGACGATTCCTGACGTCACGTCAGGAACGTCCCTGACTGAGAAAGCGACACACAATGCATTTCGAGTACTTTGTTTGGTCTGAAAACTTCATGTTGATGGCGAAATTACAAGGAAAACACATAAATAACGCGATGGTGAATCGTTGTGTGTTGCACCAAGACTACTATTTGATACTAGTTGACACAAATTCCCAGCAGCCCATTTCCAACGGCGCTTGGGCGCCATCTTGTACACTTTCTGGGACGCTACATTGGAGTCCTGACGACTCGAATTGATACTGGAAGACTCCTTTAATCGATTGCAAACATTGATACTTTCCTCTTCAGAACTATTTGAATCATATTTATAACTGGATGACTAACAAGAAAGCATATTCTTCAAATCTGAAGTCATTGTTTTGATTCTCGAGCAATGCAAGACGTCTTGGGTTGACGTCACGAACAAGGGGGCGGGACCTTCTGAAACTCGCCATTTCCGAGGTCATTTTGAAGCAGTTTTGGGACACTTTAAGTCATTTTTATTGGTGTTTTGCATTTGATTAAAATGTTTTTCTGATGTCAGTTAGGTAACAAAAAAAATGGTGTCGGTTGTCCTTTAAGTCACGTGACAATTTTTTTTCACATCTAAGATCATATTTTTAAATTTTAGGCTCAGTGTCAAAAGCATTTGTTTTTCTTTTTGAAAAGCCTTTCAATTTTTGTTCTTCCGAGATCTGGAGGCGACCGCACTCCACTTTTCCACCCTGTAACTTTCTGTTCTGCGCCACATTTCAGGTTCTGCTTCCTCCCTACGAGGAGGTGGTCGCCATCCCGGCCAAGGAGCCCCCTCCCCGGTATGGGGAGGCTTGAGCCCACACCAGCCCTTCTCTGTCATCCGTCCCCTGAACCTCCATCAGTAGCTGTAGCTGAGTCCTGGATGTCGACTCCCGCTGGCATTTCCGTTAGCTTAGCGGAGCCTTGAGACACGGCGGCGTACGCTCGCTCGCTCGGTCCTCTCCATTCTGCAAGGAGACGGACGTGAAAATGGAGTCCCCCGCCAAGCGTTAGCCCTTTGGTACTGTGAATCCTTGTGGTTGCTTTGGTAAGTGAGAAGCAAGAGCACTTTTTCCATCCCTTTCCTTCTTTGAATGTAACCACTGGGTATTTTTTTTTTTTAATCATTGAGGGTTGCGGTGGTCGTCGCCGTGAGGAAATCACAATCTCTTAAAATTCCTCTGTACACCTTTGAGAGGATAACCACGACGTCTTCCTCTTTTGCATCTTATTTTTCTACCTGTTTAATCGAGCTCGGCAGGGCGTCTAGGTATTTTCCTTGAAAGATTGAAAAGAACGCTCATTCTGTGCATTACTAAACTTTTTCCAAGCAATATGGTGAATGCGATGTAATGGGCTGAACTAACTAACGTTAGCCTGATAGCACAAAATGCTTAGAATGCATGACTTTAAAGGACAACCGACGCCTGCGGACAAGTTGTGTCCATAATTTGTAAAATCACTTCAAATGACTTCTACTGAGCGTATTTTACAAAGATTCCGCCACATATAGCTCTATTTTAAGACTTGCGCTGAATATTTAGGAAGTCTTGTTTTCGAGTTGATGACGATGCCTGACGTGATGTCATGTCAGGAACGCCCCTGACCGAGAAAGCGACACACAATGCATTTTGGGTACTTTGTTTGGTCTGAAAAACTTCGTGTTGATCCATGTTGATGGCGAAATTAGAAGGAAAACACATAAATAACATGATGGTGAATCGTTGTGTGTTGCATCAAGACTACTATTTGATACTAGTTGACACAAATTCCCAGCAGACAAATCAGCACATTTCCAAGGGAGCTTGGGTGCCATCTTGTGCATTTTCTGGGTAGCGTACATTGGAGTCCTGACGGCTCGAATTGATACGGGAGGACTTCTTTCATCGATTGCAAACATTTATGCTTTCCTCTTTAGAACTATTTGTATATTCATAACTGGATGAGTAACGAGAAAGCATCTTCTCCGAATCTGAAGCCATTGTTTTGATTCTTGAGCAAGGCAAAGATGTCCTGGCGTGACGTCACAAACAAGGGGGCGGGACCTTCTGAAACTCGCCATTTTCGGGGTCATTTTAAAGTAGTTTTGGGATACTTTAAGTCATTTTTATTGGCGTTTTTCATTTGACTAAAAATATCAGCCTGCGTGTTTTGGGTATTTTAGATGCTATAAAACGTTTTTCTGAAGTCAGTAAGGAAACAAAAAAATGTTGTCGGTTGTCCTTTAAATAGGTAGTATTTTATTAACTGAATAGCATTTTCTACTTATGTTTCATTTAAAAAAAAATGCAAATCTAAGCTATTGATTGAAATTAAGAAAATTGCACAACCAATCAGTGAAATAGCCAATAGCCATCCATCACACACAAAAAAAAGCGTCTTTGTCTATGTATCGTAACATCGGTAAATACTGTACTATCTAATTCAACTTGATTGGCAAAGCCAACTTGTAGGGCTCCTTCACAGGTGAGGCATGACCACTGCTTTTGCACACGCAATTCGAGTGAACTTGCACTTTAAAGGGACACACATGACATTGCGTGTTGTGTCCAAAAATGGAAAAGCTGGAGAGCCGTTTGATATTCAAAGACAACGGCTAGGAAAGGGTAGCAGTTATTAGCATGAGAGACAAAATGGTGGAAGGAAGCTGGAATGACTGATGCCTCCCTCTATCATTGTCAGAACCCCTCTGACTGTCCTTTATGGTCCACCAATGCGTCCTCAATTCTCTTAAATAAATAAAAAATAACTTAATCAAATGTTTGGCTGATTTGATTTAATCGACACGACACTTGATTTGACATTGTCGCCCTCGTGTGGACACCCGCGGTACTTAACCATAATGCGGTTGATTTGCAAGTAAGGAAAATGGCAGTTTTTGTCAACACCAACTTTATTTATGACAATCGGGGTGGGGGTTAGGGGGTCTACTGAGACTGCTGCTGCTGATCAGGCATGCTCCTGATGATGTCGGAATCGCCTGGAAGGAGAAGCAGCGAACAAACAAGACAACTTAATTATTTCTGAATTATTCTGTAGCCAAATACTCTTTCCTCTGACATGCATCTTTCTTTGCTAGCATAAACAAAACCAGGAAATTGAAATCACTGTATTTTCTTTCAAAATGTCATGATAGATGGAACTCGTGAGTATTTTCCGCCGTTTGGACTGACCGGGGTCGATGATAGCGAGCGTGCATACGCGGTAGTATTTGCCGCAGGCGGTGCCCAGCTCGATGTTGTTGCCGCTGTAGTGGTGCACGCCGGTTTTGGCCAACATAGCGTAGTATTCGATCTCAGACTTCCTATACAAGGGACACAAAATGGGGTGAAGAGAGGTCTTGGGGGTCAAAAGTGACTTGTATGCTAAACAAGGAGGATAAATACTCTTTCAGAAGAATTAGAGATCAATTATAGTGATGCTCAGTAATGATTTCACATTCAGCGTTCAATAGACCCTGACGTGGTTGCTGGGCGGAAGTGAGTGCGTCCATGTCAAATTAATGCCTCCTTCAAAACAGTTTTTACTTTATTATAAAGCAAAACTGCAGTAGCAGCAGAGACTGCTTTTGCAAAGAGAGATGGGTGGCATTTTTTGCTATGGAGTGGTGATATAAAGCATTTAGGGAGACTGACAAGAACATTTTCGAGTCACTTGTTTTGGTGGCTTTTACCTGAGAGCCGGGCAGTTGTTGGCCAAGATGACAAGTTTGGCTTTGCCCTGTCGGATCATCTTCTGGGACTGCTTGTAGCCCAGCACGTACTTGCCGCTCTTCATCACCAGCTGGAGTCTGGAGTTGATGGACTCCATCGACTTTTTCTGCGGTGGAAAAGTACATGAGCAAGCGTTAGCCCCAACTGAGCTCGATTGGGATTAGCCAACCGCGTTCGTGTTAGCTTCAGTGGCCATCCATATTCCGTTATGGACCCTCTATCAATAAGCGGATCCAACTAGAGCACAGGTTTATTCAGATCTAACGAACTTCAGTCTATCGTGCTATCTTGTTAGCTTAGCAGGCCTAACCAGGCATTCGCCTCCACGTGAAGCGTGCCGACGGGAAGAGCCGCTTGTCACTCACCGTCTTCTTGGCGGCCACCATTTTCGCGGTTTCAAGTCCGAAGCCGGCCGACCTACGAGGGACAAGAAAACAGTCAGAATTTGGGGTGACGAGTGTCACTTTGGGGTGTTATTTATTTCAGAACTTGTGAGAGGTCCTTACGGTGAGTTTATTCCAATATGGCCACGGAGGGAAAGGAAAGACCAGCATGCTTTGCGGTCTACTCCGGTGGTGAGCATGCGCAAAGGGCTTGAGCGAACCCCCCTCCCATTTGTTGACGTCATTTCTTTCACGACATTCGTCTTGAAGGCAAAAGTTTGTGTTGCTTAATTTCAACTGTAATAATTTGCTAGTTGGTTCTCAAACGCTCCGATTTAAAAAAAATCCCTCCTTGAGCTCGTGCAAGTGGAGTCATGTCTCGAACTATTTGGGGCGAAAGGGGGGGGCGATGATTAAATTAGTTCAATATAGAACTGCAATAATCGAATCAAAATGGCGTACAATATGCAAAGTGACACAAGTTCAGGGTACAAATTAATACAAATAAAATAGCAACAAAAATAGCAGTAAATGGAAACTCCGATGAGTGAACAAATACAACAAAATGATTCAAGAACTAAAAAAAATATTTGTCTTCTTTTTTCTACCACAGGTTGTTCAAAGAAGAGTTTTGAAAGGAAAAGTGTCAGATGCTCAATTTGAAATGAAGACTGAAAGGCTGGACCAACAACAACTTCAGGTAGGTGGTCATAATGTACACCACAGGTGTCAAAGTCAAGGCCCGGGGGCTAAATCTGGTCCTCCACATCATTTTCTTCGGCTTGCAAAAGCAAATCAAACATGTCCAGTGCCATGATGCTTGCTAAAGTTTGAGCCAAAATTTCTTTGTGTTCAATGTTCCAATATTAACCACAATGACAGTCATTAGTTTTGAAAACTGCACTCAATGTGGATGTAATATGTGGAAGAGATTAAACATTCTAATGGCTTCCCCAGATTTATAACAGCCCCAGAGGGGAAACGCGAACTACAATCTGGCCTCCATGCTGCAAAAAAAAAAATACTTTGACACACCTGCTGTACACTATTCAGTTATTTGGTTGTTGTTTTTGTTTTTTTTACTCCGTTTCCACACACTTATGTATCACCTGGTGAGTCGGGGCAGCCTTTGACCACTTGAATAATGCATTTTTTTTGTTGTCGGCCTCCTGGAAACGGCCCGAGTGACAGTCAACAACAAATCCGACACCGACCGCACCGTTGTGCGTCGCTAATTGGAGTCCACGGCCACAAACACAGGGGAACCATCTTGAGATGCATCCCCACGCATGAGATAAGGGGCAAAAATCCCAAATTCCAAACCATATCTGTCCTTCCCGGACACACCAGGATGGGATGTTCCACCAGCTCCCAGACTTCAGCGTTGGACTGGACCAAACCTGGAGTTAAACCAGATGAGAGCCACAGAACCAGCAGCCCAGGTACCAAAACTCTTGAAACAATAAGCTATGTTGCTTTCTTTTTTGAAGAACTGCACTTGACTTAAAGGACAACCGACGTCACTTTTTTGTTTTTTAACTGACATCAGAAAAACGTTTTATAGCATCTAAAATACCCAAAACACGCAGGCTGATATTTTTAGTCAAATGCAAAACACCAATAAAAATGACTTAGTGTCCAAAATCTGCAAAAAAATTGAGCTGCGAATTGGGCATTTTCAGAAAGTCCCGCCCCCAGTTTGTGACGTCACGCCAAGACGTCTTGCATTTCTGGAGAATCAAAACTGGCTTCAGATTCGGAGAATATGCTTTCTTGTTACACATCCAGTTATGAATATGATTCAAATAGTTCTGAAGAGGAAAGCATACATGTTTGCAATCGATTAAAGAATTTATTCCATGCCATTTTGAGGCGACATTGGGGAGAAACGGATCACCAGAAAAGAGGCACAAAATGTCGACCTCCTGTGGCCACCTCCGTTTCCACAGGCTGATCAATTCCTTATATGGAGCTTGGACACGCTCTTCTGGCGGATTTTGGGTGCAACACAAGGTTTTCAGACCAAACAATACAGCAAAATACATTGTCGTGATGGAAGGACTGCTACAATGTGTCTTTTTTTCGGTGTGGGGCGTTCCTTTAGTGATGTCACATACGGACTCATCACCAACTCAAAAACAAGACTTCCGGAATATTCAGCACGAGTCTTAAAACGTAAAATATAGCTATATGCGGTGGAATCTTTTTAAAATACGCTCAGTAGAAGTCATTTGAAGCCATTTTACAAATTATGTACACAACTTGTCCGCAGACGTCGGTTGTCCTTTAAGTGCAGTACATGAACAATTCTCCTTTATTGACAGCGACAGCCAACGGCAACGCGGCTGCGGACGACGCCAGCGCCCGACCTCGACCGGAGACGGAGGCCAGCGCAGAAACCGCACCTTTGCAAAACGGTCAGTGGATTTTGTTGATGTTGGCAAAATGAGATGAGCTTCAAATTCTTTGCAAATATTTGAACATGTTCCATCTTTGAGTCATTTTTTTCCCCTTTCTGTGCCCTATCAACATGGTAAACAGCAATAGAGTGATACCTTGTCTTACGAACTTAATTGGTTCCCAGACAGAGTGTAAGGCGAAAAGTGTCTATGCCAAAAATTAACTTCCCACAGGAAACCATTAAAATGAGAATAATCCATTCCCAGGTCCCCATAAAACATAATTTTCTACTTTCTAATTTTCTAAGCCTTAAAACTCCACAAAATCACACAACACAAGTCTGATCGCCCTCCAACTTTTTGTGGGTAGTGCAAAAAAAAAAAGTTCAATCTCTTTAACGTTGTGTTTTTGTTACCTTTACCCATATTTGCAACAGTTCAAGCAGAAGTCCCCGATTCGAAGGAACCAAACCAAGAAACGGAGGCACCAGGTGAGCTTCCATTTTAGCTGGGCTAAGTGATATTGAAAAAAAATATGGCAATTAGATTAATATAACATGGTATATTTCAAAAGTTCGATTGGAATCCCAACAATTGTTCAGCATTTAGCGCAGTACAGTCACTCAAGAGTCATATCCCGCCCCCAACCCCTCGCGTCCTTTAGCTTCAATCGACTGACATCGGCCACCCGACTGGCTGCATCCTGTTCAATTGCCAAGATGGAGAAGCTGTGACATCATCACCCTTTTTGCGACAGCACTTTATGATCCATTCGAGAGAACGCTTTGCATTGTCTGCGACACCCAAACCAAAATGCCAAAAATCATGAATAGATAATAGAATCATAGAGATATGGATGCTGTCGGACTGTGAAAATAAGTCACAAACTTTGTTGGAGAAAGTGACGCTTCTCTCGAGAAAAAAAATACTTGCAAAAGGAGAAAAAACGGATTACTGCTGCATTTGCACTTGATGTAACAGGTCAAACAACCGTTGATTTTATTGAATATGATATCCTGTGGCATTGTGTAGATGTTCAGTCGCTTAAAGGACAACCAACACCATTTTTTTGTTCCCTAACTGACATCAGAAAACGTTTTATAGCATCTAAAATACCCAAAACACGCAGGCTGATATTTGTAGTCAAATGCAAAACACCAATAAAAATGACTTCAAGTGTCCAAAAACGACATAAAAGTGAAACCGGAAATGGCCAGTTTCAGAAGGTCCCGCCCCCTTGTTCGTGACGTCACGCCAAGACGTCTTGCCTTGCTCGAGAATCAAAACAATGGCTTCAGATTCGGAGAAGATGCTTTCTTGTTACTCATCCAGTTATGAATATGATTCAAATAGTTCTGAAGAGGAAAGCATAAATGTTTGCAATCGATTAAAGAAGTCCTCCCATATCAATTCGAGTCGTCAAGGACAGCATGTAGTGTCCCAGAAAATGCAAAAGATGGCGCCAAAGCTCCGTTGGAAATGGGCTGATTTGTCTGCTGGGAATGTGTGTCAACTAGTATCAAATAGTAGTCTTGGTGCAACCCACAACAATTCACCATCACGTTATTTATGTTTTCCTTCTAATTTCGCCATCAACACGGATCAACATGATGTTTTCAGACCAAACAAAGTACGCAAAATGCATTGTGTGTCGTTTTCTCGGTTAGGGGCGTTCCTGACGTGATGTCACGTCAGGAATCGTCACCAACTCGAGAACAAGACTTCCCGAATATTCAGCGCGAGTCTTAAAACGTAAAATATAGCTATATGCGGTGGAATCTTTGTAAAATGCGCTCAGTAGAAGTCATTTGAAGTGATTTTACAACTTATGGACACAACTTGTCCTGAGGCGTCGGTTGTCCTTTAAATCCAACAACAATTCCCATTAATTTCTTTCTCTTTTATCTTCCCATGTACACTGTAGAAAGTTAAGAGGCATTTTTGCAATTCATTATTTAAAACGCCATTAAACGATCCACAAAGTGTAATAAAAAGAAGGGAATCTAAATATTTGTTGCCCAGGTTCATTTATTCAAGATTGTTATACAGTTAATATAGTAGATGTACTCTTTTTCAGCTAACATTGGTCCACAATCCAAACAAAGTAAGCACTTTTTCCATTATGTGGGTTTCTTTTATTTAAAGGCCACTTTCAAAACTAATTCAGAGAGCTCAGATATCAAGTGAAAAAAATCAGAATAAATCTCGCATGAGTTATAGGAAGCTATTTCTGGTTTAAAAAAAAAAAGTGGTGCTATAACTTGTTGGCAAGATGGCCGCCTAGTCAAGAGTCAGCGAGCGGGCCAAGAACCGCCACCGCCTCGATCTCCACCAAACCACCCTGGAGAGAAAAAAAAACAAGAAATTAAACCAAATTGAAATAATGCTCCTGCAAAATAGTGGTAGTCAAGTTGCGAGTGCCACGAGGTTTCTCACACGGGGGAGTGCCGCCACTTGGTAGGCCGCTCTGGCAGGAAAGTTGCTGCTGAAAACTGTGGAAGAAAAAAATATACAGTAAAGTCTCGTTATATCGATATCGGATATATCGATAGTCCCTGTTATATCGATACTATTTCTATGCACGCACGGAGAAAATTACATGAAAACAGGGTCGGATATATCGATAGTCCCGGTTATATCGATATTTTTTCGGACTCCCTTGAATATCGATATAACGAGACTTTACTGTATATATAAAAAAATACAAAAATAATTGATCAATTTGATCATTCCATTTAAAAATGGTATAAGTGGGTTTTTGCTCCAATTTCTTTTTTATTCAATACAATAAAATACAATAAATAACAGGGCTCATTAATCCACCAAAAAAATATATGAAAAAATTCCTCCTATTTTCTTATTTAGAGATAAACTGATACCTTGGCTTACGAACTTAGTTGGTTCCCAGAGAGTGTGTAAGGCGAAAAGTGTATGCCAAAAATTAATTTCCCATAGGAAACCATTAAAATGAGAATAATTCGTTCCGTGGTCCCCATAAAACATAATTTTCAAAGCCTTAAAACTACACAAAATATACCTTATTTTATGTGTAATAAATGAGCTATGGTATTATAATTAAAGAAATAAACTGTACTGTATAAGTGGTTTTATTTACCTTTGTGATGGTCGTTGATGGCTTGATGGAATGGAGCGGCCGGTTTCATCAGCATTAAACACTTGATGAGGAACGTAACCTTCTTTCTTTCACCATCTTGAGGAATGATCCCTTGTAGGTGCTTTCTCTGCGATCATTATACCTAGTTCCTCATCAATTGTGTTCCGTTTAGCTGGGTTGATAGCTTTTTGCATCAAGTGTACAGATGCCTTGTGCGGGTTGTTTGTGGAGCCTGATTGTTGGGATATTTTAACCTTGAACTATCAAAGTTGAAACTCTCTCACTGTCATCTGTCTGCCTGTCTCTTTAATGTTAAAACCACCCCCCCTCACTGCTGCGTTCTTGACCAATTACGTGGCTTTAACCGAAGACTGGGGGCAGGGTATAGAGGACAAAAACAGTCGACTGCCATTTTGTTGTGAGAAGAACAGGCTCGTTCGCAAACGACACGTCACTCATTGAGGCAGCTCCGTGTATAAAAATGTTTGCATGCCAACGTAAAGTTTGTATGCCAAGGTAAAATTTTCATAAATGTAACGTTCGTAAACCGAAACGTTCGTAAGCCAAGGGGTTCGTAAACTAAGGTATCACTGTAATGCTAATCTTATGGCTCAGTGTGCTTTAATTGGTGTTGAACAGAATCCAGACAATGATTCATTGTTTGCGGTTCTGGTGGAGGTCACGTTACGCGGTGACCCTCCGGAGTGGCGGTGTCTGCTTACAACTACATCGTGGGCTCACCGGTTTCCATTTCACCTCTCAATTGTCCTCCGTTCATTTAAACATATTATGAAGATGACTGTCAAACCGCACAGTATAAACATTCTACATACGACATAAATAAAACCGCCTTTCTAAAACAGCACCGACTTACATGTCTTGTACACTTCATTGACGCAGTTAAAGTCATTAATGTCCGCCAGCAGGACGGTCGTCTTGACCACTGAAATAGACAAATATGTTTGTTTCATAAGAAGAAGAAAAAAATCATCACACCGACACTTGAAATGTTACCGTTAGTGTAGTTGCAGCCTGAAGCCTTCAGGATCTCCCCCATGTTGACCAGAGCCTAAGGAATAATGTTTAAAAGTTGTTTTTCTTTATTTTTTTTCCACACAAGCATGTGTCCTTCAACATAAATAATGACTTAAATATGAAACGTTTTGTCACCACTGAGAATGTATATGTGTACGCGTAACCTGTTTGGCCTGAGCCTGCACTCCTCCCTGGACCAGCTGACCAGAGGTCACATCCATGCCCAGCTGACCAGAGATGTACAGGGTCCTGTCCACCAGCACTGCTTGGCTGAGCAAAAACAAATGGTAAGATTTACACTGAAGATGTACTGTCATGATTGAGATGATCATTATTTTCGGGTGCACATTTCCCATAATATGCCCTACTTTTACTAATCCTACCTGGCTGAGCAAAATTGCAAGTGCGTCATTCAAGCTGCACAGTAAATTGCATATTAATATTAGTTTTTTTTAGTTTCGTCTGTGGTGTTACTTCGGCGACTCTTTTAGAACTTTATAATTTGTTTTTGTTTTCCTTTGTGTCATGTGGTGACGTCACATACACGGAAGTTCTAGAAAAAAAAGAGCAGCTCCCCTACACGCGAAGTAAACATAAATATACATCGACCCACTGCGGTTATGACGTGGATTGTGAAGTAATGAGGTGTTTGTAACGGCATCTTTAATTTTAATTTCACTTGAAGACAGGCTATTTTGTTCGCGACAGACTTCTTCGATCCTGTTCGCCCAAGTCCATCATACACACATGGCCCTCTGGCGCCCTCCGGTGGAGAAAATGACCAAAACTAAAAAGGCTTCCAGGAAACGAGTTCGGATAATATGTTTCTTATTCTTATTTCCAGGATGTTTTGAAGGCTGTATAAATGTCACAAACGTGACAGCAAAAAAGAGCTAAACCAATAATTTATTAATATGTGGACATGCGGCTTTCCCTGTCGCTTACCTGTATATTCCCTGCCTTACCGGAGCTTTGTCCGTGTATGTAATCTGCCTGCGAATTGTCGCCATAATTTTCCTCTCTTGCTGCTCTTCGGAGAAAGTTTGGACTTTGAGGCCTTTTCGCTCCCCGTTTCACTTCACAAGCGGCATCGGTTACGTTCAACGACCGCTAAGACACACCTCTGAGTTTTACCCATTCAAAACATGTAAATATGTATTTGTTACCTGTAGGGGCCAATTGCAGCCGGTGCATTCGCAGTGTTAATAATCTTTCTGATCAGAGTGGACATCATTCTTTTATTCAGGAACTGCTCGTGCGTGGATGTGTGTGCCCGTAACCAAATGTGAAAGTTTGTAATGGTATCGAGTACTCCTGATCTTTGCCCCCAAGTTGGTTTGACAGGCAAGCCTGGAGTAATTGAGAATACGAGTTTATACGGTATTTGGACATCTCTGGAGGCGTGAGGGCAAGGAGAATAAAGAATACAATACTATATATTCTTGCCAAGCTTTGGGGGTCGGGAGGCATTGTGGACATAGTAAAGAATATAAGCACATAGCACATGATTAACAATGACAACCATATTTCTCGATGTGTGAAATCTCCATGTTAATAACATGAACACGTTTTAATTGACGATAATCTAAAAAATATTTAAATTGCCTCAAAGAGGTTATACGTACGTTTTAATACAGGCTATTTTATTGACTACTCGTTCAGTCGGGGATTTTCGAAAATACTATAATCCATTATCTACTTGCTTTTTTCTTATCGTTGTCGTGAAATTCGTATTAACATTAAAAACGGTGAGGAATTTAATCCAAGTTCGTGTAAATTTTGAAGTTTTTTAAATGCTGTTTTTAAATCAGGCAATATTATGCCGTTTTTAATCAGGCAATATTTCGGACTTCTACTATTTGAAGACGGTCCTCGCGTCACATTCGGCGTACTTTCCAATCATATTTTTAAACAACATACGTGTGATGATTTGACCAATTATAATCATTTGGGTTTTAAAAACACCTGTTTTTAACAAGTATTGTGGTAAACCAGATAGCTTTCGCTTTGTATACGCTCGTTCGACATGTTGAGCTCAGGCCGCCATGCCCTTCGGTATCTGCTTGACCAAAACACTATCCGGAGTTTTTCGGTGACTCCTGTCCAGGTTAGCGTTTGCTTTCTTTGAATCTTTTAAATGAATATATGTAATTACGATATGTGTTGCGTAGACCAGATACATGCAGACAAAGACACGTACACTTGCACACGCGGGACATACTACGGCACTACTATGTCAGGCGCCTTTTCCAGAGCACGGTGGTGGTGGAGCGCTGGTGGCAGGTCCCCCTGTCCAAATTCGGCAGCCCCCCGCGGTTGCACCCCCGCAAGCATCGCATCTACAAGCTGGTGGAGGACACAACACATGCTCCCAAGGAAAAGATGGAGCTCATCCTCACACAGAATGTGCCCAGTGAGTCTCACCCTCAGCATTCAATAAGAAAACAACAACAATTTTTGTTCAATTTGATCTTTTTTTCTTCTTTGGTAGAGTTGGGGGGTCGAGGAGAAACGGTGTTTGTCAAAAAGTCAGTGGGGCGTAACAAGCTGCTGGCCCAAGGACTTGCCGTGTATCCGTCTCCAGAGAACAAGGAGATTTTCGCCGAGGAGTTAAGGGTGCGCCCATCAGAGGGGGGCTTCACAATGGTCTGATGTTATGCCATCATTAAATGTTGTCCTCCCTTTTTTTAAATTTTGTTGTGTTTAGCTTTTGCGTGAGGGCGAGATTCATGAAAGAGTCCAAACCCGAACAGGACAATTGGTAAGTTAGTGTAAAACTCAGAGAATGTTGTCTAAAATGCCTTTTAAATCATTGTAAGGTGTTTTTGTGATAATATCTTGTATCTAATTTTTGTGGTTTAAGTGATTCATTGGCCGTGACTTCAGTTTTTGGGGGTATTATGAGGCTGGAGACATTTCTCTAAAACAATACGATTTATGTATATCGCTTAATGTCACCATGCCTGTTAATTATTGAAAAATATTTTTAGCAATAAAGCCACGATGATGATGAATATGCCTCTAATTCCCAGACAGTGGAGTACCTGAAGGGCTGTCAACTAAGAATCCCCAAAATGCCCTCAGAAGACTTTAAAGTGACAAATGAGGTCGTGAGGAGGCGGTTTCTTCGGCAGGTATGTGTTTTTAAAAAAGTGCCAAAGTTGCCAGACTTTTTTTACCCAGAGTAGATTTTTGTTGAACATTGAATAATCTGTTCATTTTTAGCTGAAAATGGTGGTGCCTCCTCATGCCTTGAAGCTTCCATTTGAGCCCATCACAGATTTGGGCGACTACTGGTGTGACGTCACTGTAAGAAGATTAGCGGAACTTTGTATTACACACACACACACACACACACACACACACACACACACACACACACACACACACACACACACACACACACACACACACACACGCACACATGAAGTAAATAAGTGTGTGTGTTTCCTCCAGGTGAACGGAATGGACACGGTCCGCGTCCCCATGTCCTTGGTCCCCTACGAGGACTCGTCGACCAGTCACTGGGGGCTCCAGCAGGCTGCCAAGGACGTGAAGCACCGAACGGAAGAGGAGGACGTCACCGAGACGAGTCGGGTCCATGTAACGGCGCCAGTAGGGGACGACCACAAACGGGACTAAAGGACACAAAAAAGGACCTCCGTGGATTGTTTGGATATTTTTTTCAAAGGACACTTGGCCGACTGAGTCATATTCAAATGACGCTCACCAACTTCACTTTGATTGTATGTGTCAAGGTGATGATGGTGACAAAGATGCCAAAATTTGAAGAAAAATGTTGAGAAAAAATCTTGAATGAATTCGACTAAGGAAATACAGTGATACCTCGGTTTACGAACCCCTTGGCTTACGAACTTTTCATTTACAAACGTTAAATTTATGGAAATTTTACCTTGGCATACAAACTATTTTTCGTGATACACACAGAGCTGCCACAATGAGTGATGTGTCGTTCGCGAACGAGCCCGTTCTCCTAACAAGAAAATGGCAGCAATAGAGGCTCTATTTCCCGCCCCCAGTCATCGGTTAAAGCCACATGATTGGTCAAGTATGCAGCAGTGAGCGCAGGTGGTTTAGGACAGCCAGACGACAGAGAGAGGGTGACAAAATGGATAGAAAACAGTGAATTTTGGACTCGTTTCAACTGATAGTTCAAAGCTAGAGTGTAGACTGCAAGGTTAAAATTCCCATCAATCAGGCTCCACAAATAACCCGCACAATCTGTACACTTGATGCAAAAAGCTATCAACCCAGCTAATCAGAACACAATTGATGAGGAACTAGATAAAATTATAGCAGAGAAAGCACCTACAAGATCATTCCTCGAGATGGTGAAAGAAGGTTACGTTCCTCATCAAGTGTTTAATCCTGATGAAACCGGCCCCTCCATTCCATCAAGCCATCAACGACCATCACAAAGGTAAATAAAACTACTTATACAGTACAGTTTATTTCTTTAATTATAATACCATAGAACATTTATTATTCATAAAATAAGGTATATTTTGTGTAGTTTTAAGGCTTAGAAAATTATGTTTTATGGGGACCTGGGAACAGATTATTCTCATTTTAATGGTTTCCTGTGGGAAATTAATTTTTGGGATACACACATTACGCCTGACACACTATCTGGGAACCAATTAAGTTCGTAAGCCGAGGTATCACTATACTTTGTAAAAAAATGGAAACTGTCACATTTGAGAGTGATTGTTTATCATAATTTCACAATTCAGATCAAACACGGAAGCTCAATCACCATAAAAAAGTAAAACGCCAAAAAAAAAACTCATCGGAACAATCAAAAAATCTAATAAAAACCAAGCTGATATGTGAGTTGTGATTGTCTCAATTGTGTGATGTAAACGATGGCTGGTGACGACACAAACGGGGGGTTCAAAGTTTTCAAAAGTCTCCATTGAGATCCAATTTAAGGTTTGTTTTTGGCTTGTTGGAAGAAAACTCTTAAATTGTCCTGTTTGCTTGTTTCTACAGATGTTTAGACGCCACCCAACCGATTATTTTTTTGACACAGTTTGCACAACATCCTGAGTTGCGTCAAGGCTAACCGATGCCGCAGTCGCATCGTTCGCAATCCGAGCGGCGGATGCTTTTTGCCTTTGTTTTAATTCTTTTTGTTGTTGTTCGCAGATGGAGCACATGCCTCACGGAGACGTTCGCATTTCATCCTTGGGTCAGAACTTTACTGTCACCTTTGCCATGTCCACATCTGCCTGCTGGTTGGCGTTAACTGTAGTGCATCTTTTCTCGCAGTGGTGACCAACATCATGTGGTGGATGGTGATGATCGTCGGCATCGGCTTGGGTAGGCTCACTTTTTCTGATTTACTTTTTGTGGATTACCCATAACTTCCTCAAACTTAACAGCGAAAAAAACTGAAATTCTCCTCGTTGGTACCAAATGCACCTTGAGCAAAGCTTACAGTTTCTCTCTCACTTTTGACAATTCGACCGTTTCTCCCCCCCCCCCCATCAGGTGAAAACCCTAGGTGTCATTCTTGATAGCACCCTATCTTTCCACTCCCATATAAATAACTTAACCTGATCTGTGTACTTCCACCTATGCAATATCAATCGTCTTCGCCTGTCTCTCACTCCTCACACCACTGCTGTCCTCGTTCATAGTCTTATCACCTCCCGGATTGACTATTGCAATTCACTTCTCTTTGGTGTCCCTCAGAAAGTCCTCCACAAACTTCAACTCGTCCAGACTTCTTCAGCCCGGATCATCACCAGAACCTCATCCTTTCACCACATCACCACCGTCTTCCAAGAGCTCCACTGGCTCCCGGTCAAATATAGAATCAACTTTAAAATTCTTCTTGATACATTTAAAGCTATCCATAACCTTGTCTCCCCAATACCTATCTGACCTTCTTCAAATTTCTATTCCCTCTCGTTCCGTCAGATCTTCTACCTCTGTGTGCCCCCTACCCAGTCAGTCTCAGCACGATGGGGGACAGAGCTTTCAGCTGCTCTGCCCTCAAACTTTGGAACTCACTTCCTCCCAACATTCGTAACATTGATTCTCTTCCCACCTTCAAGTCCCATCCCAAAACCCACCTCTTTAAAATTGCATTTTCTTTGTAGCTCTCTCTTTTCGATTTATAATTGTATTTTATTTATTGCATTCTGTTTGTGATTGTATTTTATTCATTATAGTACCTATGCTTGTCTGTGACTGTAAAGTGTCCTTGAGAGCTTTGAAAGGCGCTTAAAATGTAATATATTGTTACTTTTGCAACGCTCGTGGACCTTCGTTCGCTAACCGTTTCGCGCTGTGGACAGGTGTCACTCATCTGAGCCAGTGCCCGGCGCAGTCCCTAATCCCCGTCTACCTGGTGGTTCTGGGCGTGTCCAGCATCCTGGCTCTGTGTCTGACCTACGCCCGCTGCCTGTGGCGCGAGGGCGTGATGGGCGCCCTCGCCTCCATCTGCATGGCGCTGCTGCACCTCTTCAGCTTGTGCTGGTTGCTCGCAGGTGCGAAAACCATCGGGTGGCGTCCGCTTGTCTCGGATGGCCTCCTGAGTACCTTTTTGTCCATCACAGGTTCCGTCTGGGTCTACGGCGCCTACCCGCCCAGCTTGGTGCCCTGGAGCGGCCGTTACTGCCACAGGACCACCTACAACTTTGCCTTTGTGGTCACCACGCTGGTGTGGGCCACCGCTGCGCTGTCGCTGAGCTGCGGCGTTTGCTTCCTGATGCTGACCTGCTGCACCGCCGTGGCAGCGAGACGCCGGATGATGCCCGCACGCCACACGTCCTACGGAACTGCTCGTGAGGACGACGCAACAGGTGGTGTCTGATTTCCAACTCAGTGATGACTTTTTAGCCACTCTGCTTTTGCTTAAAATTGTTTGGAAGGGGGGGTACATTGCTCTACCATTACAGTGAAACCTCGGTTTACGAACGTTAAATTTAGTAAAATTTTACCTTGGCATACAAACTATTTTTCGGGATACACAGCTGCCACAATGAGTGATGTGTCGTTCGCAAACAAGCCTGTTCTCCTGACAAGAAAATGGCATCGGCTTGTTTTGTTCCTCTATTCCCCGCCCCACAGTTTATTTCTTTAATTATAACATAATAGCACATTTATTATACATAAAATAAGTATTTTTGTGTAGTTTTAAGGCTTAGAAAAATAGATTAGAAAGTAAAAAATTGTGTTTTATGGGGACCTGGTAATGGATTATTCTCATATTAATGGTTTCCTATGGAAAATTAATATTTGGGATACACACTTTTCACCTTACACTCTGTTAAGTTAAATTCGTAAGCCAATGTATCACTTTAGTTATAAACCCATGCCAGTTTCAAACTAAGATTTTGCTTTTTCAATATGCATCTGGATGCTATGACACAGGTGTTCAAGTCAAGGCCCGGGGCCAAATCCAGCCCGCCACATCAGTTTATTTGGCCCGCGAATGCATATCAAACTTGTGAAATTCCATGATGCTTGCTAAAATCTGAACCAAAATGTCATATTTTTGGATGTAAACATTATTCTTGCCGTCAGATTTGAAGAGTAGTTATTCATTAATTTGTTGTCCACTCTATATGGAATATGTGGAGGGGATTAAACATTCTAATGGCTTCCCCAAATTCAGAACGGCCTTCGAGGAAACCAGAAATACAATGTAGCCCGCGGCAAAAAAACGACTTTGACACCCCTGCGCTATGATATACAGTAAAGTCTTGTTATATCGATATTCTCGGGAGTCGAAAAAAATATTGATATAACCGGACTATCGATATATCCGATCCTGCGGGCATGTAATTTTCTCCTTGAGTTCATAGAAATAGTATCGTAATAAGCAGTACTATCGATATAACGAGACTTTACTGTAGTTGAAGATTTTCAAAGGACCAGTCCGAACTTTTGTGTTCATCAACATGTTTATTGTAAAATCCCACATCAATGTGTCTCCAGTCGAATGTTGCCACGCTGCGCTACGCTAACACCATTCCTGGCAAGCGTGACGACCTTTGACTAAAACCGAGTCTAACACAAAATGTTTGTTACATGAGCGAAAATACAATACAGTACAAAGGAATAGATTTACAAACCCGCTGGTATCTAAAAGTGGCCCACAAGTCTCTGAAAGACAACTTGTGTTTACTTTCGATCAGAGAAATGAGGGAAATGTGCATCCGGGTCTTTTTGTTGTTGTTGTTTTTTAAATGGAGAGAAATGCCAGACTCCCAAAGGGCTTAGAAGCCGTATTTGGCCTGCGTCTGCCGACGGGTCATTCGGTTTTCCGCCCAGCTGTTCTTCAGCTCCAGCTCACGTTCCTTCGCCTGAGGGTGGGAGGAGAACAATTTGGAGTTCTTTGCGGGGCAATAATTTGCAAAATCCGCCGTCTGTGGTCAACCTCTTGCCGCAAGAGGAAACGCTGACCATATATGGTCATGCGGAGGTTTTGGCTGCCTCACCTGGTGGATGAGATATGTAATCTGGTGCTTGCGCCTCTGTTGTCCCGTGGGCATTCCTCCCCTCTTCTGTCAAGGCAAAACACAAATAGTTAATACTTTCTGGTAGTGTTGTTGGTAGTGGGTGTTGGTTCGTACCTTGCTGAAGGACCCGCGGGTCTGCTTCTCCTCTGACATGCTTTTGGTGATCCACTGTTGGTGGCCACTCAGCTGGTCGTCACCCTTAATTTCCAGAAACTTCACTTCCTCTTTCCCTCGGTTCCTTTTGCCCTGAAGCCGCATGAACTGCACGCAGGACAGATTGCGGTCAATTGGTTTCTTGTTTTACAGTTACATTTTCTGTCAATAATAGCGTTTGTCGTGCCCAATTCCATTTCCCGTTCGAAATTTAGCATTTTCCAAACGTGCCACTGGTTCTGTTCTGTATTTTGGGATGTTCAACCGTTGTATTTATTTATTTTTTGGTGGAAGAAAATATCCAAGATTCCTTACCGCTTCATCATCAAACATGGCCGAGTTACCGGGTTCTTCATCTTCGGGAAAGCCGGGGTTTGGATCTTGGTAATAGGCGGCGTTGCCATCGTATCCCTGTCGAAAAAGGGGAGGTCACCATCCCGTTGGTGTTGCAGCTTCCATTTGATGAAGCTCAACGCACGCATACCTCAGGACAAGACTCCGGTCCCGCCACGGGCTGCTGATAGTGTGGATACTGGCCTCCCCGCGCGGCAGACGCCTCGTACCCTGCCCCAAAGTCAAGAGGGGCGTCCGACTGCCCCATCTCGTCACCGGGGGGCGGCGGAGGAAGCGGCGCGGGGAGCGGGTCCGGCGCGGGTAGCGGGTCCACCGCGGCAACGACGGGCTCCGGTTCGTAACTCGGAATGACGGCCGGAGGCGGCGGCTCGGGGCTCTCACCCAACGAGAAGTAATTCTGCGGCGAGATGTCCTCCTCGTGCTCGTCCGTGACGACGATCTGTCTGGCCAACTGCCGCGCCGCCGACTTGGCGGCAGCTTTGATGGCAGAGGGGGACGCGCTGGGGCCCAGCAGGCCGGGCGTGTGCGTGCCCGGACCCACTCCTTTGGGATCCGGCCGCTTGGTGAGCGTGTGGGGAATTAAACGTCTGTCGGTCACCTTCACGGTCAGGTTTTTGGGTTGCGGCAGGATCGAAGACAGACCGCTACCTGCGCCCTAAATGAGGAAGGAGCAGTCAAACAGGTGTGAAGTCCGTCACCCACGAGGATGAACAAATGCCTGATGTTCAACTCATCAAATTGTGCAATCAACTTCTTGTCCCTTGCACTATTGGCAAACGCCTTGAAAGCAGTTTGAACATCCAAGATGTTCAAGAGATGGAGGTCTTCCTACCTGGGACTGGAGTTTCTTCTTTATTGGTTCGTCGTCATCCGAGTCGGACTAAAAACAAACATAAATAAGAATGATGATCGATCATTTCTTCCCCAACGTCGATCAGCTCGCATCACAACACTCACGTCATGCTTCTCGATTTGCGGTACGGTAATCCTCACAGGTTCTGTACGCTTCTTGGGTTTAGGCAAACCTGACAATAAGGTGGTCTTGCCTTGTCGGAGGTCGTCACTCGACGTCCTGTCCGCCCCAGATGACTTTTGAGGGGCTGGCAGGAGAGAGAAGAGCCCCCCTGAACCTTGTTTGAAAGACGTTCCTTCACCATCGCTGTCATCGCTGCTGCCGTAGGCGACTAAAGACATGTTCGTGGACGGTATCGGGTGCTGCTATCCGGCAGGGATGGCACCACTTTTCCCTCAAATATTTGCAATCCAGAGCCTCATGGATTTGGAATAACGCGCTTCTCCCGTTGAATCTTCGCAAAGAAGCAGTGGACGAAGTATGCTACCTCTACTTAGCGTAGGCCGCTAGCCGCCGCTAACGGTAACCAGCCAACTTGGCCTTTCTGACTGATATCAACAGGCTAGGATCCATTCTTGTTACATAATACGTTCTGCATTCATTCAAAAATGTTTGCTTTTCCAAATTACAAAGTTTTGTCGTGGTATTGATGCACGCATCGCTCGTTTTCTTCTTCGTCTTGTTTATCGGCGATTAGCACGGATCCACTCCTTCTTTTCTACTGGCACAAACAAACTTGCGCTACTGCTCCTAACGGACGGCGTGTGAATTACAGACGCAAAAACAATAGATTGAAAAACCTCATCATATGGTTGCAATAAAACATAATGGGCAAACAAAATATTGAAATAAGATAAAACACAATTGCAGTCGCAAGTACAAATCAGAGGCATAAAACAACGAACGTAACACTGTTACAGTACATGTTTATTCAGTTGAAGTTACCTGTTCACGCTGTTTTTGGCGCCTATCTATATCCTAAATACATTAGAATGTTTTAAATGGTAAATGACAACGTGGTAACATTGTGCACTTTGTCAGTTGTCGCTTTGCGAACTACAGTCCCTTGACATGCATTACTTTACGTGGCGTTTTTGACACATTCAAAATGGCCAAAGCACTTACGTATTGTCAGCATCTGCTCACTGCTCAATGTGGAGTTACAATAATGCGCACTCACATCGAAGCAACGGGCCTCGTGATTGGTCTGAAGGCACGATTAGCTCGTGGACCTCACTCGACACAAGCTACTAATTTTTGGAGCCAACAACTACGGCGACAATGTTGATTCCGTGATTATAGAAGACGAAAATAACCGCAACTGAACAACATTCCGCCTCCCTTTGTATCACTTATTTTGAAAGTATGGACCAGTCTGCCCCCAAAAGGTTTGTGAACGTCTGACGGCTGTTTCTTGTATAATGTAAGCTTTGTGATTTGCTAGATGATAAGCTAGCTAGGAATGCTAGTTGTAGCTTTGTCACCCTTCTCAACACTTGTTATTTGGAAAAATAATTGGTAATATTACATAAGCTAGATATGATTCATCTTCACTCCTTTCGAAAGTCAAACTAAAGGTTTGATATGTTATCAGTGACTCAAAGTGATTGACGATTACTTAATGTATGAGGTGCTTTTTTAATTGCTGTTTTTCAATGTATGTGTATATTTTCCCTGACAGTAAGCTGAAAAAACTTAGTGAAGACAGCTTGACCAAGCAACCAGAGGAAGTATTTGATGTCCTGGAAAAACTTGGTGAAGGGTGAGTAAGTTTGTCTTACTTCCCCCTCGTCGCAGTTTATGGAAACAAATATTTTTGTCAAGTTTTCCTGCACATACTAATCTAACTTTCCACACAATAATCGTTTACCATATTTTAGTTCTGAGAATAATGTTAAAAAGATCCGTTTTTCTGCTTCTTAATTTTGGAGGTGTCCGAGTTGTGTAAACAACGCGTAATTTGTCTTCTCTTATAAATATGTGCACTCTCAGCATTAGTTGTGTCTTTTTAGTTCTTATGGCAGCGTATTCAAGGCCATCCACAAGGAGTCGGGACAGGTCGTGGCTATCAAGCAGGTTCCCGTGGAGTCGGATCTGCAAGAGATTATCAAGGAGATTTCCATCATGCAGCAGTGTGACAGGTGATACAAAACAAAACTTGATATCAACCTTGCAGTTTGTTTGTGAGCAAAGTAGCTGATCTGGTTTCTTTGCTTCAAGTCCCTATGTCGTCAAGTACTACGGCAGCTACTTCAAGAACACAGACCTGTGGATCGTCATGGAGTATTGCGGGGCGGGCTCCGTTTCTGACATAATCAGGCTGCGCAACAAAACGGTGGGTCCAGTCCTTACAACCATCAAAGTTATTCTCTGTAGCCAGAAGAAATATGACTTGTGAACATTTTAAGACCACGTGAAAACAATTTCCATGTTCTTCATACTTATTTGAGCTGACTCAATTAATTTGTAAGGCATTATTTGTCCCTACAAATTATGGTGCACAATTTGTGGACATTTGTGTAGTTGACTGACAAAGAAATGTAGCATAATATGTGGGGAAAAAAGGAACCACTGATATTACAGAATAAAAAAATAAGAAAACAATATACCATGACTTAAAGGACAACCGACATCACTTTTTTGTTGCCTAACTGACATCATAAAAACGTTTTATAGCATCTAAAATACCCAAAACACGCAGTATGATATTTTAGTCAAATGCAAAACACCAATAAAAATGACTTAAAGTGTCAGAAATCTGGAAAAAATTGGGCTGCGAATTGGGCATTTTCTGCTCAATGTGGAGTTTCAGGAAGTCCCGCCCCCAGTTCGTGACGTCATGCCAAGACGTCTTGCATTGCTAGTGAATCAAAACAATGGCTTCAGATTCGAAGAATATATAATATATAGGGGGGGAAATCTCAAAAAAAAGAGGCACAAAATGGCGACCTCCTGTGGCCACCTCCGTTTCCACAGGCTGATAAATTCCTTATATGGCGCTTGGACGCCCTCTTCTGGCCTTCTGGCGGCTTTTGGGTGCAACACGAGGTCCCCAGACCAAACAAGTACAGCAAAATACATTGACGTGATGGAAGGACCGCTACAATGCGTCTTTTTTACGGTCAGGGGCGGTCCTTTAGTGACGTCACGTACGAACTCGTCACCAACTCAAAAACAAGACTTCCTGAATATTCAGCGCGAGTCTTAAAACGTAAAATATTGCAATATGCGGTGGAATCTTTGTAAAATATGCTCAGTAGAAGTCATTTGAAGCCATTTTACAAATTATGGACACAACTTGTCCGGAGACGTCGGTTGTCCTTTAAGAAGCAATGCTTTCGGTTCTACGGCTTCATGTTATAGTTTTTTAAATCAAAACATGCCTAAAAACGGCAACGAAAAAGCCCTGATTTTAATAATTATAATTTCAGCTGACAGAGGATGAGATCGCCACGATCTTAAAGTCGACACTCAAGGGTTTGGAGTACCTTCACTTCATGAGGAAGATTCACAGAGACATCAAGGCTGGCAACATTCTCCTCAACACGGAGGGACACGCCAAGCTGGCCGATTTTGGAGTGGCAGGACAGCTCACGGTATATTAGATCCAAAATGCTAAAACCAAACCGGAAGCGTTTGGCGCCGATGATGTCATCTGCGGTCAAAATCTCAAAGGGGGAATAAAGACATGGCTTTCACCCCAAAGGACACCATGGCAAAGAGGAACACTGTGATCGGAACGCCTTTCTGGATGGCTCCAGAAGTGATCCAGGAGATTGGCTACAACTGCGTGGCCGACATCTGGTCGCTGGGCATCACGTCCATCGAGATGGCCGAGGGAAAGCCCCCCTACGCTGACATCCACCCCATGAGGGTGAGTGCGTCTTAACTGGCGGATGCGACGTCTTTGTTGCAATCCTCTTTCGCTTGTCTCGTCGTTGTTGTTGTTTTTTTCGGTCACAGGTGTCCAAGTCAAGGCCCAGGGGCCAAATCGGTCCTGCCACCTCATTTTATTCAGCCCAGAAAAGCAAATAAAACTTGTGAAAGTCTGACCTCAAATTTCAAATGGTCCCACGTCAACCACAATAACAGTCATTATTTTTTACTTCAAATGTGAAAAGTAGTTATTTCTTCATTTGTTGTGCGCTCTTCTAATAACTTCCCCAATTTCATAACGGCCCCCGAGAGGAAAATAGGCCCGCCCACAGTAAAAAAAAAAAAACACTTTGATCCCCTTGTTTTAGGCCATCTTCATGATCCCCTCCAACCCCCCGCCGACTTTCCGGAAACCCGAGGTGTGGTCGGACGACTTTACGGACTTTGTCAAAAAGTGTCTGGTGAAGAATCCGGAGCAGAGAGCCACGGCCACTCAGCTCTTACAGGTGACCTACAAGCATGTCGAGCATCAAACTCACAATAATAAGCATTCGTCATTTTAATACGGGTGACTGAGTTGATGAATTTATGGATTGCGTTTATGGGAGGGTTGTGATTGATAAAAGGTCAGCGACCAAAGGAAATGACAATGTGACCATTGAAGTTGCTTGACCGCTTGCCCTTGTTGACAACAGGATAAAATGGAAACCTTGCGTTATATCTTGCCTCGGCTAAGATTTTTTTGGGGTCGGTAGGAGCCACATTTGTTTTTTCAGGGTGTTTTTTTTTAACTCCCAAATTGATGATTGATTCCTCTGTGCTTCCATTCGAAACAGAGGACTCCGGTTATTTGTACTGAAGGTTAATTCTTTAATGTGATTTCACACCACCGTAGAACTACAAACAAGTATAAAAATATAGCTTTTATTTACACAGAAACATTTGGACTTTACATCAATGAAATAAAACATATGCAATAAAATCCTACAAACCACTTCACCCGCTTTGCGTCCGAAATGGATGTTTTGATCTTCGCCTTGCAAAACAGTACAGCGATAAAGCATGTCCATTCTCGCTGTCTTCTCAGTGAAAATGAAACTTCAAGCCTGGAAAGTAAAACCTTTACCGGAAGTGACAACAAACCCAACGTAATGTCAAGAAAAATAAACCACAGCCATCTGCTGGTAAACTATGGGATAGCAGTTACAGACAAACGTATCAACAGCATTTACATCCTCTGTCAGCGTAAGGGGGAAGTGACCCGAGAGGGGAAATTTCTTCAACTGGGACTCACATCAGACGTTTTGCAATTTGGTATCACACATTTGACTGATTTCTGAACGGCTTGTTTCCAGCATCCGTTCATCAGCCAGGCCAAGCCGGTGTCCATCTTGAGGGACCTGATCACAGAAGCCATGGAGATGAAAGCCAAGAGGCAGCAGGAGCAGCAAAGGGAGCTCGAGGAAGACGACGACAACTCAGTCAGCGGAACGACCGAACTTGTGTTGACCGATTAGAAGGCGCCGAACGGCCCACTGATCGCTTTCCGTTCCTCCAGGAGGAGGAGACGGAGGTGGACTCTCACACCATGGTGAAGTCCGGCTCGGAGGGCGCGGGCACCATGCGAGCCACCGGCACCATGAGCGACGGGGCGCAGACCATGATCGAGCACGGCAACACCATGCTGGAATCGGACCTGGGCACCATGGTCATCAACAGCGACGACGAGGAGGAAGAAGAGGAGCGCGGATCCATCCGGCGTGAGCGACGCACACGCGACGCCGCCTTTTGCCGTCAACGGGCTGCTGAGGGAACCGGGCGCTTCCATTATGTTTTTCTTAGTAGTTACGACATCTCAAAGCAACAAGTGAAAATATGTTTTACTCTTTGCCCCCTCAAGGACACGCCACCCCACAGCAGCCCATGCGTCCGTCCTTCATGGACTACTTTGACAAGCAGGACTCCAACAAGGCGGCCCAGCACCATCACCAGCATCAACATCAGCAGGAGAACTACAACCACAACCAGCCTCAGGAGCAACCGGGCTACCACATCCAGTCCAAGAACATCTTCCCTGATAACTGGAAAGTCCCCCAGGACGGGGACTTTGATTTTGTGAGTGGTTCCGGCCAATTTGGGGCTCAATCCAAAAATAAGTCTCGTTGATATTGAAATCTCTGCTCATGTGTTGATTTCAAAGCTTCATTGAATTGATCGGCCTAGAAAAGTTGTGATCGTCAAACTAAACTAGACGTGTTCAGGTTGCTTCATACTTTCTTTGTATGGCTCGATGCTCCCTTAAAGGACAACCGACACCATTTTTTTGTTTCCTAACTGACATCAGAAAAACGTTTTATAGCATCTAAAATACCCAAAACACGCAGGCTGATATTTTTAGTCAAATGCAAAATACCAATAAAAATGACTTAAAGTGTCCCAAAACTACTTCAAAATGACCTCCGAGATGGTGAGATCCCGCCCCCTTTTTTGTGACATCACGCCAGGATATCTTGCCTTGCTCTAGAATCAAAACAACGGCTTCAGATTCGGAGAAGATGCTTTCTTGTTACTCATCCAGTTATGAATATGATTCAAATAGTTCTGAAGAGGAAAGCATAAATGTTTGCAATCGGTTAAAGAAGTCCTCCCGTGTCATTTTGAGGCATCTGGACTGAAATGTAGCGTCCCAGAAAATGCACAAGACGGCGCCCAAGCGCCGTTGGAAATGGGCTGATTTGTCTGCTGGGAATTTGTGTCAACGAGTATCAAATAGTAGTCTTGGTGCAACACACAACGATTCACCATCACGTTATTTATGTTTTCCTTCAAATTTCGCCAACACGGATCAACACGAAGTTTTCAGGCCAAAGAAAGTACCCAAAATGCATTGTGTGTCGCTTTCTCGGTCAGGGACGTGACGTCACGTTAGGCATCGTCATCAACCCGAAAACAAGACTTCCGGAATATTCAGCGCGAGTCTTACAACGTAAAATGTAGCTATATGCCGTGGAATCTACGCTCAGTAGAAGTGATTTTACAAATTATGGACACAACGTCGGTTGTCCTTTAAGGTTGTTGAGTGCTGACAAGCGTGTCCAACACAACACATCATATCCAAACGTCAAAGTGGCGCCGAATTGTTTATCTTGACATTTTTCTCTTTGGTGCAGTTAAAGAATCTGGACTTTGAGGAACTCCAGATGCGCCTGAGCGCCCTGGACCCCATGATGGAGCGCGAGATTGAGGATCTTCGCCAGCGCTACACAGCCAAGCGGCAGCCCATCCTCGACGCCATGGACGCCAAGAAACGAAGGCAGCAGAACTTTTAAACCCGGTGACACGCACACACACACACGCACAGTCTTGAGTGTAACGCTGAGATGTCATGGCTTGGGGAGGAAGCAACATTCATGACCAAAGACAATCACAAATGTTATTGCCTTCAATGAAAAGTTGGGACAGGCTAAAGTCTGCCTAAATTGATGACAGCCACACATGACAGTACTTGTTTTATGAATAATTTCATTATTATGTCATTTTATTTTAAGATTATCTTTGGTCTCGTGTGCCTCTGAAAAGATTCAGAACACAAGTTTGGTTTACATGGCGACACCTCAAAATGGCCGTCCGCCATCAGAGAAAACTCAAAATGGCTGCCACTAAATCATTCATCAAAACCGTATCATTTCAAACATATTTTGTACATTAGTTTAATCCAAACAAACGCCCAAAATGGGCAATTAGAAAAGTAGCGTTGATTGTCAACACTCAAACAACCTTAAGGGAGCATCGAGGCATACAAAGAAAGTATGAAACAACCTCAACACGTCTATACATTCCATGGAGCGCTATAGGAGACAAATGCGAATTAGCGGTGGGTATTTTGAGTATTTTTTTGAGGAATCAGTGTTAGTCATTATAACACTGGGGGACAAAAACATCTAATGTAACACATGGGGCACAAGAAATGTGTATTAAAACACAAAATTAGCAAATAATGTGCATTTTTTTTCATTTGATTTGATTCCATTGAATATGATTCTTCTATTTTGTACAAGCTTCTTGAATAGACCAGCATGACACATGTCAAGTTTCCACGCGAATGTTAACATTTGAGAGACCTGTTACACTATTTAAATAACGACCGATAGGCGACATTCGTTCAACTTGTGTCCAGACTGTTTATATTTGTAATATTTTGGACATGTTTACTAAAAGTGTCCTGGATCGTGTGGAAAAACGCAGCTAGTATTAGCATGTATTCTTTTATCTGAAATCCCTTTTTCTTATTTCATTTCACCACTAAATCCGGATGACACCCATCTTTGTCTGAAGCGATTAATTTATTACTTGTGATATATTTTTTTTTCTAGAGTGCACCGTATAATAAAAGTTCCGTTTAGTTCATCACAACTGGATTGTTTTCATTTGTTTTGGAGGCAGTCTCGTGTCCCCTTGTGGCTCCAGAACAATCAACTCTATGATCTTAAAGATGAAGATGAAGATTGAAATAAAGTAAAACTACTCACCATTTAATGACAATGCTCTGATCTTACCATGAAATGGTAACTCATATCGGGAGGGTTATTTCCCAACTCATGATGCACGATAAAAGGATCACCACAAGGTGGCGGTCTTGAGCTATCTCTTCCCTCTGCTCTGCATCTTTCAAGCCCACGACAAAAGTGAGAAGAAAGGTTGCAAGAAGTTTGAGAACAAAAAAGTCTCAGAGGCCCTTTGTATTAACGGAGCTGGTTTATCCCCACAAGTGTGTTTCCTGCCATGGCACTGCGGGTGGATAATGGGACACAAAAAGAAGTCCCCCCCCCAGTCCCCAATAACTCACAAGAAGCGCTTAAAGGGGCGCGGTGGCGAGCGTCTGACCCCGTAGCTGTTGTCAGAACAAACCGTGTGGATTTACCAGGCCTCAGTGTCCATCTCAATCCCAAATGGCCGACGTCCTGTGGTTTTTTTTTTATCAGGCACGCTTTGAGAGACTGGGGGAGGGGGGGGGGGCTCTACTCAAGATGGACATGTCTACCAAATTTCAGATTGCTGAGTGAAACTGGGCGCAGGGGCTGAATTTTCAAAACATTCGGTTTGACACATCCATTTGACCTTTGGGGTCACTTTGACCTGAAATGGAAGAATTGCTGTTCCTTTTACGTCAAGTTTTTTTTTTTCCTACATGCTATCATGAGAGAAAACGCTAATATATTTCATGTGACTTTGTGAAGGTACCACCCCCGATTGATTCTACATCTGACAAAAACAATTCATTCCATAACAGATATGCAGTGTGAATTTTTGACCAAGACTTGTGTGGGATGGCGTTTGATTTTTGTAGGTCTGCTTATAATATCCACAAGTGAATATGTGACGCTATGAGACAAGGGGATTAACATGACCTGCTTTCCAGGCCAACATAAACAATAGCTTCTTCTTCCTCTCCTTTTTGTTATCAGACCACCCCATCATTTATTTGCCGCTACAACAATTAACACACCGACTTCTATTTTTTTTTTTTTTTTTTTTTTTTTTTTTTTCAGTATGAGTGCACTACTATTTACTGATGCAAGTGAGGACTAAAATAGTGGTGGATTAAACCCTTGTGTCCGAAAAAAAACCAACTGTGTGGCAGATGGTTGTGAGGGAATGTTTGCAAGCAAGTCAAAAGACCATCAACTGTCATTAAAAGAATATCCTTTTGGAAAGTAACATGGTGTTAAAATCAGAAACAATTGCTTATTTTTATTTGCATTTGTGTGGTCATGACATTTGAAGTTAATGGTTGAACAAACCAAGTAAAATAATCATTAGCCAGCCGCCTCGAGCATTTGAACAATTTGATAGCATATCAAATATCACCTCCAAACTGGGGTGCGGAAAATCATACTGGACCCTCCGCACCCTGCCCACCACCTTTTCCAGCTACTCCCCTCAGGCAGGCGCTACCGATCCATGCGCACCAAATCCAGCAGACATTTAAACAGCTTCTTCCCCCAAGCCATTAACTCTTTGAACAGTAGCCCAAATGAAATTGTATAGTGCCTCTTTGCAATTTTTTTGCTGATGATACTAGTGCAGCGTGTTCGACCGGAAACAAATTCCTTGTGTGTTCTACATACTTGGCAATAAAGATGATTCTGATTCTGATCTTCATCTAAAATCCTCTTTTGACTGCCAATGACACAAAGATGTCATCCTGTCAATATGATGGATACTTAGAGAGTTTTCTCAAGGACGGAGAATCACATTTGTTTCACTCAAAATGAGGTTGAACATGACTATCGTCAAAGAACGCAGCTTGATTTTTCAGGGGATTTTTTTTTTTCAATTAGGGTCTGACTCTTAGACTACTATATCATATTTACCTCATTTCAAAATGTAGAAGCTTTTAATTTAGGATGTGATTACAGCCATCGCAACGCAACGAGTTCTCTGTTCCGTAAGATGGAACAGAGAACTCATAACTGGAAGCTTGTGGGCCTGCTTGTTTCATAGCTCTCTCTCTATGGCTCTCTCTCTCTCTCTCTCTCTCTCTCTCTCTCTCTCTCTCTCTCTCTCTCTCTCTCTCTCTCTCTCTCTCTCTCTCTCTCTCTCTCTCTCTCTCTCTCTCTCTCTCTCTCTCTCTCTCTCTCTCTCTCTCTCTCTCTCTCTCTCTCTCTCTCTCTCTCTCTCTCTCTCTCTCTCTCTCTCTCTCTCTCTCTCTCTCTCTCTCTCTCTCTCTCTCTCTCTCTCTCTCTCTCCCCAAGCGCGCTCAACCATCGAGTCAAGGCGGGAGTTTACAGGAACAGCGGGCCTTGTCACACTGGCGGAGTGGCACAGGAATGTATTGTATGCGTGTTGGAAAGACAGGACAGCTGGGAGCAAAGTAGTGCGCCAACTCGCCCAAAGATGACCCAACATAAGTCAAATGTACTACGACAGTTGTTTAATATAAACCATGATTCGAAGATAATGTGTTGGACGATAAGAACGGAGTAAAGATTTGGGATTATAAAAGCAAAACCAGACGCATTCGCGACCCGCGCATGGATACTGAAGGTTGCCAGCGAGTGCTTCGGCTCGCTGAAAGCACACACAGTAAATTGAAGGCCGAGGAGGGCTGGAAAACCCGGGGCGGAGTTTAATTTTAATCTGCTTTTAAACGACGAAAATACACCTACAAAGATACCTAAACGGCTCCACATTCTCTAAATAACTCGTCATTTGAACAACCTATCCCACGAGCGAACGGGAACGATTGCTTTTTTGAGATTGTTGGTTCAAAAATGTCCACTTTGTGAGTCTGAAGCAGGGAATGGTTGATGTAATGTGACCTACAGACTGCAGTTGTGTCATGGAGGACTACAACTGATTTGTACTGGAGACCTGCAAGCAGCGTCAAGGTCAGTACACATCCACAAAGGACCTTATGGTCCAAATTCACAAATTGGAGCAATAAATATCCATACACATACACGCTACCTAATATTTTTATTCAATCCCCCTTTGCTCAATTTAATGTGCTCGAATTGACGGGTGGGAAGTGACTCAGTACTGTACAAATCCACTTGACTGGATTGGACCTTTTGGAGTCTACTCATTCCACTTAGCAGCAAGCTGCAGTTTGGCAAATAGAAAAGAGTTTTCTAAAAGCTTTTTCGGACCACTCCCAATTCAAGTTTTCTCGCAAAACCAACTTAAAACAAAGAGACTTCCACGTTGTGTATTGAACTAAACATCATAACTTTGTTTTGGGTGTATCGGCTATTCGCAACGATCGAAAGGAAGGCCTTCTTGAGGAGGGTTATGGATATTGTCAAAGAGGACATGAAGATAGCTGGTGTGAGAGAAGATGATGCACAAAACCGAGTTATCAGAATCAGAATCATCTTTATTGCCAAGTATGTAGAACACACAAGGAATTTGTTTCCGGTAGAACACGCTGCACTAGTATCGTTGTCAAAAAAAACTGCTAAGTGGCACTATACAGTTCCATTTTGGCTACTGTTGTAAGAGTTCAAAGAGTTAATGGCTTGGGGGAAGAAGCTGTTTAAATGTCTGCTGGATTTGGTGCGCATGGATCGGTAGCGTCTGCCTGAGGGGAGTAGCTGGAAAAGGTGGTGGGCAGGGTGCGGAGGGTCCAGTAGGATTTTCCGCGCCCTAGTTTGGATTCTTGCAGTATGCAAGTCCTCGAGAGTGGGTAGGGCGGTGCCAATGATTTTTTTCGCCGTCCTAACTGTCCGTTGAAGTCGGATTTTGTCCATTTTTGTGGCGGCCCCGAACCAAACGGTGATGGAAGAACACAGGATGGATTATATAGAGGACACTGGTTCACTGTGGCGACCCCTGAAGGAAAAAGCCCAAAGGAATAGAAGAAGTAGAAGGCCAACCACACCATATTGTCAGCTTTACAGTTAATGTATCCCCTCTGCATTGTACACTAGTTGTCATGCAGCCAAAGCAGAGGCAACTATGGCAAAGAGCACTTTGAAGGCCTCGGAATGAAGGAGGTGGCAATAAATGCTAAAACACGCCGGCTCCATATTAGCATTTCTTCTTCTTGACATCAGCTTGACACAAAGTGCCGCCACAAGGATTGGCGGTGGAGTGTGTCACGGGTGGGGGTGGGGGGTGGGGAGGGGGTTTCAGCCCTCTTTTGAAAGCCCAGCTGTCAGTGGTTACATAATAGCGGAGCCTTGTTGCGCTCGCCAGACAGCTTTGTACTCCCGTCACTGCTTTTGTGATTGTGGGCCCAGATTACGAGGCGGGTGAGAAGAAGCAGTTAAGAGCTTCCTACCTACCTGCTCTCGGCACACATAGACTCAACAAACGCAATCGGAAGTCCGGGTAGAGCTTGCTCGCAACACGTCTAGGCGGCGTATTGTCATCTCTTTGGTACACTGATGAACACTTGCTCGCTTACACCAAACTGTGCGTCGTCAAAAACACTTTTGGATGCATATTGACAGCTCATATCGATCCATTTTCAACTGCGTATATGGCAAGAAGTGACCAATTGACAACGCCAATGCACAATTTCGTCTGCAACAGAAATTGTAGCCAACGTGAGCGGATTTAACAGTATTGAAGGAGTATTTGGTGTTGGTCGTGGTCCTCCCAAGAGATGGTTTCATGAGTTTTGTCCTCCCGTCTTGTGATCCGGACCGGATTTTCCTTCTCTCTCGCTCTCGCTTGTAACCGAGAGCCAAGCCTTCCATTAAATCTGTGTTTCAGCATAACTGACATTGTATTTGTCCCCATCCTCCTCCACCCCTCCCTGCATCATCCCTGTCCCTCGTCCCATTAGATAGATAGAACCCCCCCCCCCCCAAAAAAAAAGACACAATCTCTAGTTTGACAATTAAACAGGAGCCACCTGGATTTCTTTTCCATCTCTTTTTTTGATACATTGATTTTTGGAAAAAAAGGCTTTAATGTCACAGTCTCGTCACCTCCCGTATCGATTCTTGTAACTCACTTCTTTTTGGGGTCAATCAAAAATTTCTCCATAAACTCCAACTAGTCCAAAATTCCTCATCCCGGATCATCACTAAAACCCCCTCCTTTCACCACATCACTCCTGTTAAACTTTGTATTGATTTCAAGATACAGTGAGACCTCAACTTACGAACTTAATTGGTTCCCAGACAGAGTGTGTAAGGCGAAAAGTGTGTATCTAAAAAAAAAAAATCCCATAGGAAACCATTAAAATGGGAGTAATCCGTTCCCGGGTTTCCATAAAATATACTTTTCAACTAAATAAGCCTTAAAACTACACACAACATACCTTATTCTATGTATAATAAATGTGATGAAAGAAATACACTGCATTGGATCATAAAGTCTCTTTATTTACATTTGTGATGATCATTTATGGCTTGATGGAATGGCGTTGGAGGTCGAAGGTCAAAGGGAATTGCTGTTTGGAAAAAGGCGCATTACATGAGGACTGTAATTAAATAAATAAACTGCTGTAAAATAAAGTTTTATTTACCTTTTTGATGGTCGTTGATGGCTTATGGAAGGAGAGTCACCTTCCATAAGGACTGTTGGTAACTTAACCTCTGGTGCTGTTTGGTCCAATTTGAACAGCAACACGGCTGAAATGTCTTTTTTTTTCTCAGGAGAGCCCATCTTCAACATTTTGTCTTCTTTGCGTAAAAGCAACGCCACCGACAATAACAGCCAAAATGGTATGAATTATTCTGCTTCACTTTTGATCATGTTGTCTTTCTTGGTTGCAATCTTTAACGCAGACACACACAATGGCCATTGCACTTTTCTAAGTGGCACGTCCTTCCTTTCCACGCTCCAAACGACGTGTTGACTGGCTGCGTGGCAACCATCTGGACACCATCCAACTGTTGTGATTTGGTGTGTATGTGTGTGTGGCCAGGTTAAGCTTTGTTTAAGATAGCCGCTCATGTTTGGCTCAAGTGTGACAGGGCAGCTTTTGTAGCCATCAATTGTGATGTTGTGTACGTTACTGTCAGTCTGTGTGTGTGTGTGTGTGAGAGAGAGAGGTTGAATTGAATCCCACTCTTGTTAAGAAATTCCACACCCCTTTATCAGGTTGTCATGGAGATCGGGAATGGCGCTGTACGTCATATTTCCAATTCTCCACTAAATTTGTGAATGAGTGAAAGGGCGTATTGTAGCCCGGGGGGCACATGTTGCCCACCCCTGCGTTGAATGAACACAAGAGAAACGGACGCTTGGATGAGGCCCAAGTCGCTGCCTTGGTGACAGTCGGTTGGGGGTGATGCATCACACTCATTGAGGGTGGCTTTCTGGGGACTGAGTAAACACTCCTAAATCATCTGCGACCCCCACCACTGTCACCTCTGACACTCCCCCCAACACACACACACACACACACGCACTTCCAACAGTGGCGTTGGGCCAAATTGGGACCAAAATGAAACAAGCAATTTCAAAGGGAATATTCTTCATCCAGAGTAAAACTACAATCGAAACGATTGGAGTCAATGATTATGTCATCTGATGCTGTATGATAATTGCCGTCTATCTGCTCCAGTGATTGACACACTGATCCACTGATGGACGTACACGTCAAATGAGAGAAGCTTGTTTCTTTTCATCCAACGCGATTAAAACCATGGTTGAAAAGCCAACTCGCGACACCCATGTCGCAGGTGGTGACGGAATCCATGCCAACCCAGTCTATGTTTTAAGTACGGTGAAACCTCGGATTTTGAACGTCTCGGTTCTTGACCAATTCTGTTTTCAACTCAAAATTTCGGTTTACAACCGAAATTCGGTTTTTGACCAAAATGAGTGCACCTGAATGCACCGCTCGACTCCCCTTCTCTTCCTTTTAACATCCGTCACTTCTGTGTGTCTCGTCTAGTTTTGACTGATGTATTATCCTCGTATAGTGTTCCATTGTGAGTTGATGTGTTTGTATTGTTTAATATCGCTTAAAAAAACACAGCCATTGATAACATTGATTATAATGGGAACGGTTTCGGTTTTTGAACAAATCTGTTTTCAAACAGCTTTCTGAAACGGATTATGTTCAAAAACTGCGGTTTCACTGTACAAACCAAATCTAAATGATGACGCTATGAAAACAGATGAAGAGGCGATGACGTGGGCAACAAGACAGGAATCGCGATGAACATCAGACTAGCGGGAACTGGCGTCCTCTCGCTCAAGTGTCTGCATTCTGGCTCACATTAGTTGAAAGAGTCATGTCTATTCATTCATTCTAGGCAGAACCAGATCAGTGTGAAAATAGAGAGCTAAAAGCAGGGCAAGGACACAGCGTACGCATGGAAAGCACATTGCAAAAATGCCCCAACAGGAACACGGGGAGCAAACGCGCCCCCATCATAACAAACAGCAAGTTTATGCGAAAAGAAAAAAAACGCCCTCCCTCCTCCCTTCCTCATAGCCTTGTCCCTTCTGATAAAACACACACTCCTCCCATAGCCTATATACAAGCAGCAGAATTTCGCCCCCTCCTCCCTACCCCGCACACTCTCATTTATTAAACCCCCTTACATTTTCCTTTTCCCCCCGAAACGCACATAAACATGGCTTGTGCGCAAATGACAACTGTTTATTTGACTGCTAGAGTAAGCCACGGCAGCGTTGTCGAGAGAAAACGACGAAGCTGAGCTTGCTTTCGCGTGCTTGTTCCCATCCCCCACGTTCACAGAGCAAAGTTCTGCTTGCTTTTGCAAGCGCCGTTGATGCGTTCATGGTTACCGCCCGCCCCTCGGAAATATAAGCTTTCCCGGAACCACCGCCCGTGGACACGGGAGTGGACACCTCCCTCGTTCGCTGCAACTTTACAGTAGCAGACGTAGATTTGGAGGCCTTTTACAAAATGGAATGAGTCAGTAAATTAGTTATGCCTCCGAGTGATTGTGAATACAACGAGGTCTATGTGTGCGCGCAGGGATATGCCTTCTTTTTGGCCTACATTTATAAAGATGGGGCATGCTCACGTTCAAACATTCTTGTTCTCTCAGCCTCAGCGATGGATTTTATCTGCATTGCCCCAAATAATACTTTTAGTCCGAATTCTGTTTTTCAATTGCTTGCTTTTTATTGAGTGTCAAAATATCAGATGGTCAGCGAACGCACCTCCTTGCCTGTCGCCCTGAGAGCAGGAGACAGGCAGGGAGCACGAAGAAGAAGAAGAAGGAGGGGGTAGGTGGAGAGAGTAGAAGAAGAAAACGAAGAAGAAGAATCATAATTGGGGTCTGATCAGTGTTGTGCTTGAGGATTTCTTTGGAAATGTCAATTTACCCCCCCCCCCCAAGTAACGTTTATTTCAAAGGCCGTATACCATGCTAACTATTCTTACATGCTATCTTCACTTTGTATTCTGTGAGGACTTGGATGAATAAGACTTGAGACTCATAAATCTGGAGCAAAATATCAAACACTTCACGTCTATTAATTAATGAAGCGTATTTACCAGTAATTTAAAGCTCGCTCATTCTAAAAAGATGCACGGCAGATTGGGCACTCTAAAATCATCCCCAATTAGGATTGTGAGCGGGACAGGTTGTTTATGTGCACCTCGCGATGGACTGGGAAGCAGATCAGGGTGTACCTCGCCTCTAACCAGTAATTAACTGGGATAGACTCCAGCCACCGTGAGGATAACTTTATTGAAAAATAGATTTTTCACAAAAGAACATCCCGGGAATTGGGATAGAGCGGCGTATGTGTAAACAACGTTTGTCCTGATCCTGCAGTCCGGATCCAGTGTTGTTTTCATGGCGTTTAGTTGCGCTTCCGGGTTTTGCGGGTTTCCTTGCCCCTCACTAAGATGGCTGTGTCTCGCGGAGCCTCGTGCTGGTTCGCTCGATTTCTCGCTCGCGCTCTAGTTGTGCGTTAGAATCCCATTCCTTTTCCCCATTTTTTAATACGCTAACGCGCCGCAAAGAGATTCACACCCCCCCGAGTTTAGCCTTCTCCGCATTTTCCGCGTGTTCTCCGTCGCCCAAACTTTCCCCCCGTCCTTGTTTTTTTCCGCTCAAGTTGAAACGGAGTCGCGTTGGATTTACCGGATACCGGTCCGGACGGAGGGCAAAACCGGGGGAGGGGGAGGTATGAACTCGGACGACGGGTACGACGTGTTAAAGGTAGTTATATTCAATGACTACTCGGGGTTTAATCGAGAGTGAGTCGCCTTGCTGAGAGGAAAAGGGTGCTGTAGAAAGAGTGGGGAGGCGAGAGAGGGGGGATATCATGGCCGCTCAGGTCGCCAGCGTCGCCTCTCTCAACGCAAGCCCGCCGTCCGAACTCAAAAAGCCGGATCGGGACTCGCAGGAGGAATCTCCTCCGGGGGAGAAGCAGCCGCATCAGCATGAGAACAAGGAAGCGGGACCCGACGGCGACTCTCCCGGTCGAAAGGAACTGCAGGACGGAGGCGACGCTGTCGGGGGAGGAGGGGATCCTGACATGAAGAACGGCAACGGGAATTTGCCCAGGGTAAATAATAATAGCAGTAACCAGAACGATTCCGGTGGGCCCGAAGGGAATAACCATCCCGGTGTGGGACACCACCACGCGGGCCCCTTCCCACCACCTCCTTACGGGTACAACCAGCACTACAGCCGGGCCCTTATTCATCAACATGGCGGACAACAAAGCCCTGGCATGGCAGCTGCGCCGGGGCCGGGCATGATGGACCCTTACCCCGCCAATTCCCACGAACACGGTTACCCCAACCACTACAACAACTACAGCCCCTTCCAGAGCAGGACTTCGTATCAGGGCCAGGGCTACGGAGCCATGAGTTCCCCGCGGAACAACCAAGCCCCGGCGGCTGGGGGGCAGCCAGGCAAGCAGCAGCCAGCAGCGGCGGGAGGAGGGATGGCTGCTGCCGCCGCCTCGTATAACAACCAGAGGTATAACATGGGAGGCCAGCAGCCCACGTCGACGCCGACTTTAAACCAGCTGCTCACGTCCCCCAGCCTGGCCAGGAGCTACCCAAACTACCCGCAAGGAGACTACAACAACCAGGAAGGGGGCACGAAGGCGGCGGGCGAGATGGCGAGCGCCTACGGTGGGGTCCATCCGGCTTGGCAACACAGGGCCCACCACCCTCCTCCCATGAGCCCGGGGAACACCGCACAGCCCCCCAGCAGGAACCAGGTAAGCCCCCCTACCCTGAAACAGTTCACGCTAAGCTACCAGCCATTGTCTATGGAGCGAGAGCTCTAAAATGGCTGCCTCTCTCGTTTTCACACACCGCCACAACCCCCTGCAACAGTGCTTCTGAGCGAGGAACGAGTCGTGTTTTGGGCTTTTTGAAAACGCACGTTTTTTTTGTGACGCGGGGGTGACGAGTTTGGCCAAATACGGTGAAGAGCTTGACGGGAGAAAGTGTACGTTTAAAGAGCAAGATGGTGATAGTGCCTTTTCTTTGCTACGCGTCCAACCTCCATTTAGAGTTTCGACTGCGAACACCCGAGGCTTGTTTTTTGCTTTTAAAACTGACACAAGTGTGTCGCGTGCTTCAGAAAACGTATGTTATCGTTGAAACGAGACGTAAATGACAGCCACGGAATCCTAAAAACACATTTGCATACTCATTAGCAAGAAGCTATTTGCTATAAATCGCTCGTCATTGCATATTGGGAAGCGTGTGCGTGTTGTGAAACTGCCCCCGATTGAGCGTTTATTTGGATCGACAGGTCCGATTATGTGTTCTTCTTTACCCAAGTGTCATTGGTTTTATTTCTTTTTATTTTCTCACGCTCTCCCGTTTGTCTGCTTCCGTGTTGTTACTCCGGCCGCCCGCACTCGGGTTTAGCGCAGATTGCCTTTTGCTTTGGGATTTGAATTATGGAGGTAAAAATCGTGCTGTCAGAGCCACTAGACAGTTGGTCTTAGGTTGACATGCGAGCCGAGATCTGATTGGCTGACCGTCCCTCCGCTCTCGGCCATTTATAATTGAATCTAATGGAAAAAAAGTAAGGGGGAGGCTGTGCGCCCCCTTCCCCGCCCCGCCTCGACGTACTCCTCCACCAAAGAAAGTAGTGCTTTTTTTCGTCCCACTTTGGTTCTTAAAAATATGTTAACATCCACGTATTAACCCAAATGTCTTTTTTCAAGTGATAACGGATCATGATTCTTTTATTCATGTAGGTCAGTCTAAAAAAAATGTCAAATAAAAATAATCCAAACACTTGAGAGACGTCGTTTAAAATAACATCGTGATCCAGCGAAACCGTGATATTTTTGTTGAAGGTGATGGATCAACTGTCCACCAGGTGTGTTTCTGCACCCTCACAAATTCTAGCACCGGGTGACCGCCGTTGTTTACAAACAGGGAAGGTGTCAGCCAAGTGTCACTGCATCTTTTGTTTTTCTGCCCATCCTACACTGAAAGTTTACAATAGACTCATTGACTTTCTCTATTGCAAACAACTTTGACGCTCACCCTTGAGTAATATGGATCACATTTGGCATTTGTTTACTTTGAGGTTATGTCATTTGCACAGACAGGACACGTATTAAATAATAATAATACTTCATTTATAATAATATAATAATAATATTTCATTTATAAGCGCCTTTCAAAACTCTCAAGGACACTTTACAGTCACAGGATATTTTTTCAGCGGCAGCCACACGTGTCAGCGTTCACTCAACCCGGAAGTAACAAAGTAAACAAAACAAATAAACAATTAAAGGCTAGTATTGCCTCGCAATATGGTGCCTCCAAGGGTGTGCTTGGACAAGAAATTAATTGAATTATATTACGGTCCTTGAGATCATGATCCATCATCAAACCAAGGGCCATCATTTTGATCTATTTTCTCAGATCCACTGTTGAAATACAATGTATGTATCTTTACTTGAATTTGTTGAATGGTTTTCACAGAGCTGCACTTTTCCTCTTCTAACGCTTGTAAGACAATTTTATATTTTTGTCCTGCAAGCAAATTGCTATTTGTCGTATCGACATGGTGATTTTTATACCAAGATCCCGCTGACTGGTTGCAATATTTGGAATTAAATTCTCAAGCCAATCACGCCATATCATTTTGAGTCTTTTTTTTTACAAGGTGATAGGAACTAAATGCACGGCTTTGCGTGAAATGTGGCTTTATCATTTTTAATCACGCAATAAATGTATCCGAGGGTAAATGAATGGAAAGGGTTAGATGCAGTCATCAAGTGTGTGAAATTCACAACATATATTATTATTGCTGTTATAATTATTGATAGTGTATCGTGTTCAAATCTTGAGTGAAACCCTGAGCAATTTATTGACTCGACTGCTGCTAACGGTAGCGCACGGTGCTTCGCCGCGTCTAAAAGGAAATCGGAAAGTGGTTCACAAATCAAAGGCTCGCGTAATAAAGGTAGATGATATTTATTATGGCAGCAGGATTCAAAATAGTGACTTGTTTTAGAGGGGCCATCAGGAGTTTTGCTCTTTATACCTTCAAATAAAAGTTTTTTTGTTGCGGGATGCTAGTGCTAATAAACATTTGGTTGATTGTCGCGTGATGCTAGTGCTACAATAATGGTTGGAATGTCTGATTTGCATAAAACATAGCAATCCGATTTCTGCGTGGCTCTCAGAGGGGTATTTGTGATATTTTGTACCTGACCCCTGCAACCCCCCCGCCTGCATGGAAACAAGCCTGTTTTCGGGGGGCTGTTGAGTCCAATGCAGACCCGCCGCCGCGTACCCTGCACGCACTCCGCTGCCGAGCCATCGGCAAGTAAGCTTTCGTTGCCGTGACAACTACGGCCATAGCTATTTGGCGAGTCTAAATGACCGTACGCATTGTAATTTTCCCTGGCGTAGGCAGCACTTCATCACTCCTAATTTCACGACTTTCAAGCTCTGTTGTCAACCCGGGCTTGGACGCCTTTTAATTGCGCGTCAAAAGCTCGCCACAAAAGAGGAACGCGCTCGGCTTCGGGAGGAAGTTGACTCTGTGCTCTTTAGCCCCGCAACTGCTGAGTAATGATTCTCCACGGGCCACATGGACAGCGTGCTGCCTTTCGGCACCGTGCGCACACATGTGTGCACGAGACATAGTGGTGTGTGTGTGTAGGCTGGGAGAAACGGTGTCAGTGATACTCAGGAGGGGGGGGGGGGTGTTGTTTTGTGAATGATCTTAGTCTGCCCCCTGACAGCTGTGTGTGTTTGTGTTACGCTGCACTTATTTGGCAGCGGCGCGTCAGCGTGGATGCGTGCATATGTGTAGCGACCGCCGTCGGCGCGGCAGGAAGCTCTCTGACCCGTTCTTGCTCCTTGCGTCACCAGCCATTCTTCTTCCTGGAGTGACAGACACCTCCTCGCTTCTATGCCACGGATAGCCTCAAGGAGGGATCGCCTCAATTAGTGAGCCGGTTAGCTTCCAAGCTAACTCATCGCCGGAATTGCTTCAACTTTGAGATTGTTGTCGACTAAGAGGGTTTCTTGTGAGGACAAATGCCATAAGGTGGTCCGGCATCTTTGGCAGGAACGTGGCAGGGTTGGTTGATACTTTGTTGACGTTAACATTTTCTTGTTTTAAGGCGCCACATTAGCATAATAATATCCTAGTGCAAGAGGGGAGACTTAGTTGACTTTTTGCCATAAAGACATTTAGGTTGTTTTGAAGTGGTTAGTTAACCTTTAAAAACGAAACTCGATGTTGATGCTAGAACGTAAGGTGCTTCCGGTTAGATCAGGGGTCGGCAACCTTTACGACTGGACCCATTTCCCACAGAAAAGAAAACACTGGGAGCCACAAAATCCTTTTGACATTTAAAATGAAGACAACACTGCACCTTACCTTTATATATGCATAAACAAACTATAGTGTGTTGCATTTATGAATCAATGAACTGTTACAGAGAAGCGAAATTGCATTTCTGCACTCAACAAGAACATTTTAAACTCCGAAAAAAAGACGTTGGGTTGAAGATTACTTTGAAATATAATACTCAATGTCTATTTGAAAAAAAAGAATATTTGCAAAATGGCAAATACAATATTTATCACCTGGTTCATGTGATTTCTGCTTCTGCACCTCAGCGCACAGCCTCTGCACATCAGGGCTGTATGACGTTACCTTCATCTTCACACAGGACTGTAAGCTGTCGTCTGTCAGGCGTGAGCGATGTCTGTTTTTAAGGCGAACGAATCTGCCCACGTATCATTAAACGTTCTGTTTTCTTCAGCCACTTTTCTTTTCTTACATTTATCCATAGTTGGCCGACCTGGGGGTCGAAAATTTCAAAAAATCGTGCGCAATTTGGCGGTTGTGACCGGATATACGTCCACTGTCGATGGTTGTGACGTATATTATGAGCGACCAAAAAATTGAATACGTTTTATTTTGTATTATTTATAATCACCATAATCTTCAAATTTAGAATTAACATTTTAAAAACGAACGAACTAAAACAATACATTGAATTAAATACTCATTATTTATTTTCTAAAGCCGCAGGGAGCCGCAGCAGGGGGGTGAAAGAGCCACATGCGGCTCAGGAGCCGCGGGTTGCCGACGCCTGGGTTAGATCGTCGACACCTATTGGGTGTAGCATGCGCATATCTCAAAATAAAAGTACATTTGACATCATCAACCGTCATTCCCATGTTTCACTCCCAAAGCAAAGCAGATGACGTCACCGGCGTTGACGTAAGTCGCCAAGCCCGCCGTGCGCTCGCATCCACATGTTTTTTTTTTGCCCCTAGGAAACATCAATGGCGGTCATAAAATGGCCTCCCGCGGTCACGGGATTGGAAATCCCGCGCCCTCTATTGTGTGACATGGGATGCACGCGCCGCCGTTGGAGGGTCGGGCCTTCCAAAGGCGGCGCGTGCTCGGGCTGCCGCCTTGCGTGCTGAGGGGCTTTAACACGGGACAATGGCAAAGTGCGTGCGCCGTGGCGGATTAAATTAGCCGCGGTTGTTTATCGTCTCCCCGTTGCCGCCTGCTTCGGCCCATCTGCTCCAGAGGGGCCTCACCGGCCCTTTAGACCCCGCCCCCACCCCAGCAAGCCTGCCGTGACACAGTGCATCAGCCTGGCTGGCCTCTCCTGCGGGAGGGGCGAAGCGGCCTTTCCTCTATGCAGATTAGCCACGTGATAATTGTACATATTTGACATAATTTGTTGTGGGGCGGGGGTCGCTTATAGAATTATGGCATAATCAACTTTAACATTCTTCTTTATGCATTTAAAGCTATCCATAACCTTGCCCTCCATACCCATCTGACCTTCTTCAAATTTCTATTCCCTCTCATTCCCTCAGATCCTCTTCCTCCGCCACTGTGTGGCCCCCCTTGCCCGTTTCAGCACGATGGGGGACAGAGCTTTCAGCTGCTCTGCCCCCAAACTCTGGAACTCACTTCCCCCCAACATTCGTAACATGGATTCTCTTCCTACCTTCAAGTCCCATCTCAAAACCCACCTCTTTAAAATTGCATTTTCTGTGTAGGTCTTTCTCTTGTTTCTATTTATAACTTTATGTTATTAATTGTATTCTATTTGTGATTGTAATAGTACCTATGCTTGTCTGTGACTGTAAAGTGTCCTTGAGAGCTTTGAAAGGTGCTTGAAATAAAATGTATTATTATTATTATTATTACAATAAATCATTGAGGAACCACTTGGAACAAAACCAAACCAAAAAGTGTTTCAGATGAGAATCCAATTTTTACCTCTGATTGGCCGGAAGTATTTGTCACATATTCTATTTATTTCTGTATTTATTGTGATTTGGACTTTCCTGCTCCTCTTCTATACTTTTCGACATCTTCAATGACTTCACAACTGCTCCGCACGGATGTGCAGGTGTGCTGGAAGCAGATTTGAAGGAGCTGATCATGGAGTCGTGTGAGAGGGAAAGCGAAAGCGTTGAGTGGCGCTTGGGCGTCGGCAAAGTCTCTCCATCGCGTTGGAGATGGCGATTCCGATTGAGGTGTACTTTCCAACTCTCGCTTTGTGCTGAGCTGTCAAGCTTCTGAACGGGAAGTGGCCATCCCATCCCATCTGACACCGGTGTGTCAGGAGCCGCATGTCGTCTTCACCCCAGTGAGGCGTCGTCTGTCAAGACCCCCGTGTCACATCACGATAGTCCGAAAACCCCAAGTTACCTCGGACAACGTTGACCACTCTTGGCCGTCTGTTGATTCCCAGACCCCTCTTCCGCCTTCCAGATTCCGACCCCCCGCAGACCGTCCCCACCCTCCAACTGCAGCGCTGTCATTGAGAGAATGCCAAAGCCTGCCGCTTTATTAAAGACCAGGAAGCGCGAAGCCTGGCCCAGGTTCAAACGGCGGTGCAGCTGGGACCCGTTAGATTTTCGGCAGACTGCCCTTTCTGTCAGGCGGGCTATAAATAGCCACGCCGGTTGTCTCACTAAACCAAGGAAAAGAGGTTTGGGGAGGGGGCGGGGGGCGGAAAAAGGCAAACACGCAGCCCAGATTAATAACCGTGGGAAGCAATGAAAGCTTTGTGTCTGCCGCCCGGGGTCAGCGGGGCAGGAGGTGGCGCTTCCTCAAAGCCGGCCGGCGTGGTGGCTCCGCGTTCCCGTCGGGAATTCCCAACCGCAACTCGAAAAAAACGACCACTTGAGGAATGCCGGGCAAAAATCCCAGCGTTGAATTATTTACATTTGGCGCCACGTGGAGGGATTCCCTGGCCATCATCTGTTTTTATGACCTTGGACCCTGCTGCCGACAGCCGGCGCAACTTGGACGTGACGCGCCAGCCCCTCCCTCTCTTTCCTGCAGAGGCTTTGGGCCATGTGGACGCTCCGGCGTCCAGACGACGCGCTGACGCGTCCCCCAGCTGAGCGACGGGCCGGCGTCCAGCCACCGCAGATCCTCACGCGACGTTTTCATCTGGAACAGAATCGAGCAAATGGCACAATGAGTCTTCCAGAGGAAGCGGCTGCTGGCACTCGCAGCGGCGCCCGTTCATTCATTCATGGCCACATTTTTTTTCCTTTCTCACTTGGAGCGAGTGTCCTGCTTCTGTTTCTTGAAGAGGATCTTTGCATACACTTTTTCAAGTTTGTCTCATGGTCTGGACAAATCCATCCGTCTATCCATCCATCCATCCATCTTACATACCTGTCAACCTTGGCTAATAGCTGCCCTTATACATGATTACAACACAAGCGGAAATGCAGTTTACCGCGCATGCGCACATTATGCTTTCATGATCGACCGTACGAAGCGATAAAAAATATATACAGTAAAGTCTCGTTATATCGATATCGGATATATCGATAGTCCCGGTTATATCGATACTATTTCTATGCACGCACGGAGAAAATTACATGCAAACAGGGTCGGATATATCGATAGTCCCGGTTATATCGATACTATTTCTATGCACGCACGGAGAAAATTACATGCAAACAGGGTCGGATATATCGATAGTCCCGGTTATATCAATATTTTTTCGGACTCCCTTGAATATCGATATAACGAGACTTACTGTACATATGATCGAGTATTACTTTTACTAAAACTGAGGACCTTTTGTTAACGATCTTATCCATCCGGCGTATTCACCTTGGAGACTCTCCCATTGTTTTTGGTGGTGACCCGATCCTAGAGTTTTTCTCTTCTTACTTGGCGGATCTCCCATGCTTGCTTCTACGTTATAACTAGTTGATTCCTCGATTGCAACACAAATGGCGGACTTCAAATACGGAAACCGAAATAGAAACGAAAACAATGTGACGCGCATGCGCATATCATTCTTCATCGACAAAGACTCGATAACCGCAGACATTTTTTTATCGTATAAAAGTTGTTATACAGCATGCACAATTCAAAATGATGAAAAAAAAAACGTATAAATACGGGGAAAACATAAGTTGACAGGTATGATCTTATCCCCCTAAGTGTTGAACTGAGCCTCCCCCCGACTCTGGGCATTAGGCAGTGACACCCCTGAACTAGTTGCCACGGGAGACATGCACCGGAGACAACCGTTCGCACTCACTTTCCAACCTATTGACAATTTCTAGTCTATAGTCTCAATGTCTCAATTTTTTTAAACGGTTGTGTGTTTTCTTCTGCGTGTCCACATTTAAACTCGCGTATTTATTGAGATTTGTCACGTGTCTCCTCTAGCCTGCAAGTCCCATGGAGCAGGTCGGGAAGATGCGTGGCCAGCCCTACGGAGGAGCCTCCCCTTATTCGCAACAATCGCAGCAGCAGCAGCAAGGACCTTCTCCTGGACCTGGACCCCAGCCAACGAGCTCCTATCCGGGGCAGGGCTACGGACCTCCGGGCCCCCAAAGATATCCCATGGGGATGCAAGGGCGAACACCGGGCGCAATGGGCAGCATGCAGTATGGACAACAGGTCAGTACTGAATTAAAAAAAAAATATTTGGTAGGCAGAGAGCGGTCTACAAAGGCCATAATGACCATGAGACAATACTGTGTGGCATTTCCAATCAAAGAAAAAATCTTGGGAATGGTCGCATTAATAGATTAGAAATACAAAACAAAAAAAAACTGGACAGTTAAACTGTGAGAAGCCATTAAGAAATTTTCACCAGGAGGCTCAAGCAGCTGTGCTTTAATATTTCATTTTTGTTCAAAAGGAAGGTTGCAGAAATCCACCATTCCTATCTAAATACGCATGTGTGTGTTTATTTTAAATATCGTATTTTCCGGTAATATAAGGCGCACTGAGTATAATAATAATCATAATAATAATCATAACAATCATAATCATAACAATAATAATAACACATTTCAGTCATAAGCGCCTTTCAAAACTCTCACGAACACTTTAGTCACAGGATATTTTTTTTCTGCGGGTGAGCAGCGGCAGCCACATGCTCCAGCGTTCACTCAACCCGGAATAGCTATCTGGATAGCTGCTAGATAGCTCGCCAGCCAGCTAGACAGCTAATAGATAACTATTTGGTAGCTAGCCAAATAGCTTGCTAGACAGCTAGTAGATAGCTTAAAAATAGCAATTGTATTGTACGAAGCATTCATGAAAGGATCAATTCAATACAGTGGATCACTTAAGACTCATCTTTTGAAGAAAATGAAGACTTTTGGGTGCGCTTTATATACCGGAAAATACTGTCTATCTATTATATCATATAAATTAAGTGCGTTAGGTCATGAATATAAAATTGCTTCCTCACATTTGAAGAAAGGACAATTCTGCAGTGCTGTGTCATTTTTGAACCATCCTCCCTTTTTTATTTACACGGCCTGTAAAAGCTGCCTGCCATTTTACTCCCTTTTCTTTCCGCGTGTGTATAAATGGCATCGCCGTCGAATGGGGAGGGGACCGAGTCCGCCTCACAAAATGTTATCATCGACTGTTGTATTTGGGATAGGATTTGACCCGCGCGTAAGGACTGGTGACTTTTTATTTCTATATTCTTTCATTTATTTATTTCTTTATTTGGCGGTTGATGTCTTTGAGATGGAAGTGGAGGACTTTGACAAACTGAAGCAAGATGACCAGCGAATGATTGACCTTGGTGTGTCCTCAGATGTCGGCCTACGGGCAACAGGGACCGGGAGGCTATGGGCAGCAGCAGCAGCAGCCGCCGCAGGGGGGGCAGGGCTATTACGCTCAACACGGCGGACCTCCTCACCCCAGCCAGCAACAGAGCCCTTACGGCGGGCAACCCCAGAGCAGTACCGGAGCTCCCTTCCCCCAGCAGGGGCACCCTTCGCAGCCACCGGGGCCCCCTTATTCTCAATCGCAAGGTCCCCACGGCCCTCCGGGCGGGCAAGCGTCTTACGGATCCCCCCAGCCGAGCCAGCAGCAGCAAGGTCCCGGTCCTCAGACTCCGCAAGGCCCTCAAAGCCAGACGGGCTACCCTCAAGCCTCTGCGCCGGGTCAGCCCGCGTCGCAACAGCAACAAGGCGCGCCGACACAGCCGCCGCCGGCGCAACCGCCGCCAGCGCCGGCGCAACAACAACAACAACCAGGAAGTCAACCTCCTCCATCCCAACAAGCTCCGAGTCACGGCCAGCAGAGTCAGGCGTCGCCGTACTCTCAGACGCCGCCGCAGCAGCAGTCGCCGTATCAGAGGTTTCCACCACCCCCCCAGGTATCAACGCAGCAGCGTCCAAAAACGCCACTCTCATTCACGCTCGGATTGCGAGACCATATCTTTTTTTTGTTGCTTTTAATGAGTAACCCTCCCCTGCACGCTTTTAACACAATCGGACTTCATCAAATTGCGCGTAAGGGGTGCTGAGAGATTGAATCACTGCAGAAATTCTCAACTTTTCAATTATTATTATTTTTTTGGACACAGCATGCAACCTCACTGTTGCATGCTGATACCTTGGCTTACGAACTTAGTGTGTAAGGCGAAAAGTGTGTATCCCAAAAATTAATTTCCCAGAGGAAACTATTAAAATGAGAATAATCCGTTCCCAGGTCCTCATAAAACATAATTTTCTCCTTTCTAATTTTCTAAGCCTTAAAACTACACAAAATATATACCTTATTTTATGTATAATAAATGTGCTATGGTATTATAATTAAAGAAATAAACTGTACTGTTTAATGTTTAAACCACCCCCCTCACTGCTGCGTTTTTGACCAATCACGTGGCTTTAACCGAAGTCTGGGGGCGGGTAATAGAGGACAAAAAAATTGCGGCAGCCATTTTCTTTTTTGGAGAATGGCTTCACTATCTCTCTGTCGGTTAAACCCTCCCCTCAATGCGGCGTTCTTGACCAATCACGTGGCTTTAACCGACAACTGGGGGTGGGGAATAGAGGACTAAAACAAGCCGGCTGCCATTTTCTTGTTAGGAGAACGGGTTCCTTCGTGAACGACACATCACTCATTGTGGCAGCTCCGTGTGTATCCCGAAAAATAGGTTGTATGCCAAGGTAAAATTTTCATAAATTTAACGTTCGTAAATCGAAAGGTTTGTAAGCCAAGGGGTTCGCAAACCGAGGTATCACTGTACCACAATATGAGGTGCGCATTCACTATATGAAATATTGTCAATATTTGACTTTGAATTGGCTCTTTTTATGGCCCAGGAACTGTCCCAAGATTCCTTCAGCTCCCAGTCCAGTGCCCCCCCTTCCAACCAGCCCATGCCTTCCAACAAGAGCAGCCAGGAAGACAGCATGCAAGGACGCCCGTCCAGTTTGCCGGTGAGTTAAATTGAGCAAAACAAAACCAAAAAAAAGTATTGCGTGGACTCACCACACGATCGAGAGCAAAGTGGGCCACAAAAGAGCAAAACGTCCAACTTATCCAGTCATACCAGAGATCAAGTGTTAAAGACCTGATTGGAAATGACGAGTCTGGATTGTTGGCTGCCATGACGTGTTGGCCCTGCGCCACGTGTGACGAAAGGCCACGTTCTGGTCCTGGTTTGTTTTTGTTTTTCGCACGCCGCTCTGCTCGTTCTGGGGAAAGGCCAGTGAGTAATGAGATCATTAATGAGAGACAATAAAAACCAGAAAGGGAAAACGTCGGCTGGGCGACGGATGGACAATGTGTGGAGGGGAGGGGGTGAGTAAATGACTTCAAATGGTGCGAGCGATTCGTCGGCGTGGGAGCTGCCGGGAGCGAGGGGGGGAATGATAAGAAGTCTGTCTCCGCCAACAAGGGATGCCCTCAGGATGTGTGTGTGTGTGTGTGTGTGTGTGTGTGTCACACCCCCACCCCCGTTTATTTTCTCTCTCCTTTATTTATTTATTTCCACATCTCTGCGGGTTCTAACCATTGGCTGAACCGGGCACGCTTGGGCTATTTTTGCTCTCTCCCCCCTCCCTCGGCAGTCTTATTGGGGATTCCCTATCTGTGCTGGTTGATTGGCTGCCAGACATTAATCTGCTTGCTTGGGCATTTGTCGGCGCCGATTAGAGCTCATGAAAAGGCCGACAGCCCGTGTCAAAATTCAAGCGTTGGGGGCTGCTGTGGGGTAGCCCAAACCAAAAATGGCCGCCCCCACTTTACTGTACGTCTGCTCATATTGATGAGTTGCCGGGCACAAGGAAAAACATTGATGCCGCTGGACAATTTAACCCCCCCTTGTGGTCACCAGCGCGGCACCGTGCTGCCACTGAGGTCGATTAATCACGATTAATCGGCAATCACTTCAACCCAATCGATTAATGATCCATACTTTTTATTTACATCCGTAATCTGTCCTATAATCGAATCTCCACAGCCCCCACCCCCCCAAGTGTCATTTCGCCAAGCAGAATTTGATTCCACCTCAACCCAAGTCATTGTGAGCCGAGCGGCCATTTGCAAGGGGTAGTTTAAACGTATCTATGGGAGGTGGCGTACATGCGTTCGTGCGTGCGTCGACGGGCGGAAAAAGCAAAGCAGACAACGACGAGCTGAGCGAGTTGAACTGGTTTGCTTTCGGCCCCCGGCTCTTAGACGCAAGCGGTTGACTGTTGAGCATTAACCGCCCAACTGCAGTCGGATCCAAATAAGCAAGCTAGCAAGCTAGTAACGGTCTTCCACTGCAGATGAAAGCAAACCTTTTTTCTTTTTCTTGCTATTTTCCAAGGCCTTCAAAAGTCTTTGGAAATCTCCAGACCTCCGTTTCTGATTCCGCCCCTGGAAGTGACATTTTCTCTCCACGTCGACCTTAGGAGAGCGGAACCTCCCCCTCCCCTCCCCAGCCGCTTCTCTCTTGGCTTTTTAATCTGGCCGTTGTCCCCTCGTGACTCGTCTTTTTGATGTGAGGAAGGTCACATGTTGGTCACACACATTGAGTTTGTTTTACTTGGCCTGCCTGTGTTCTACCCCCCCCCCCCCCCCCCCCCCCACCGTATTGGTTTCCCTCACTAAGAGCTTTTTTTCCTCAGAACTTTTCCTTCTCTCTCTTAACAGGCCAACTACTGGCCTGTTATGCAAATTGCACCCCCCCCCATATGAACCACCACTGCTGCCTCCCTCATCCCTCCCTCAGCACAAATTGTCCTCCTCCCCAGCCTTTCGCCACCCACGTGAAAAAAAAAAAAAAAACAAACAAAGGCGGCAATCGCTCTGATGGAACGATCTTTGATAAGGTGCGACCGTCGATGGTGGATCGGTGCTCCGGTGTGGCCCTGATCCCGGCCCCCTTTCCTACAAAGCCTCTCATTGCCCGCTCAGCCCAGCCCAGCTCGGCGCTCCTGCGGCAGCTAAGCTTGTTTTTGCGACATAGCTGTGGAGCAATCATCCTGACAAGGCCGGCCCACTGCCCCCCCCCCCTCCTCCTCTCTTTCGCTCTTTCTCCCAGCCCAACCCCCTCCCTGCCTTCTTTTTATTTCTTCTAACACGGCACGTCTGCATTTTTGCTTCCGTTCTTTTCAGCTTTGTGTTTCGTCCAGCTTTTTAAATTCTTGTTTTCGCCTCCCCCTTCCCCATGTTTGTGGTTGGCTCCCCACTTCAGTAAATCAGCTTTCATAACGCGGCGCAGCCTCGTTTTGCGAGGCTGGACGTTGGTTTATTCAGCGCGCGGGGCCGCTTTCCTGTTGCTATTCTGGGGCCTTTGCTTCCTGTGTCGACTTGTATTATTCACATTCCCGGGCGCCTCTCTGTCACTCCCTCCCAGAGCCATCCTCCTTTCTCAGCCCTCCCGCAGCCCCCACCCCACCCGTGTGTGATTTTTAAATTCATATACTGGAGAAAATTCAATGTGCTGACAAAGTGTGTTATTTTCCCTTTTTTTGGGTTGTTCGTGTGAACTGGTTTGTCGACGACAAGTGAGCAAGCGCTCTTTGCGCTCTCGTGTGAGCCTGCACACCCCCCCCCCTCCGCCGCCTCACTTCTTTGCCGCTCACTCTCACACACTCTCTGGCGCCCCTCCCCTCTGCCTCCATTTGTGCTAGGCTGAGCTAGTTTTGCAGCACAAAGACTGTGGCTGACTGCAGCACTGCCTGTCTGTCCCCTCGGCGTTCTACCAGCCCCCCCGCAACCCCATCCCGGAACTCGCTTGGATGGATGAGAGGGTCCCTACAATGAAATTACCCCTCGCTCTGCCAAATTAACCCTTGCAATACACCCCCCCACCCCCACACACACACCATCACCCTGCTCTATATTGGGCAATTTTTGCAGCGCCCTCTAGGCACTCAGAATGTGTGACAGCACAGAAGGGTTGGGGGGGGGGGTCTCTCTGTAAATCAGGCAGACTGGCTTTACCCCCCCCCCCCCCATCACCGCCCCTCCCCATCCACATCTCCCTGAGGCCCCTCCATCCCTCAGCGAGGAAGACCAGAAGCCCTCAACGAAGACTGGGCAGCTGCCTCCCTCACCGGGGCATCTGTCCTATGCTCTGGGAGTCCTCATTACCATTATGATGACCACAAAAGCCCCCCTCCTGCAAAAAAAAAAAAAAAAAACACGCACACACCATGTTCGAGCAGGTGACGCAGAATATCGCAGTGCAGAACTCCAATTAGGCTAATGTGGAGCATTTAAAACTGAACTTTTTCTCCTTTTTCTCTAAAATGTTCTCCAATTTTTTACCAATAAATGCTTCGTGATTGCACCCACGTGCCTCCGGGTGGTGAACGGGTGTAATGATGACATATTTGCACTCCGAGAGTCGCCTATTGAACGCTCCCCAGACGTTCGCCATCTTCTTGGGCGTAAAGCCCCATCATGGCGGCTTTGCTGCATGAGGACCTTCCTTGCTTTGCTTTCTCTTCTTTCACCGCTGTGTCTTTCCCCCTCCGTGGAATGGGACTGCCCCCTTATGGTTGATCTCAGCCCTGCAAAAGTTGGCGCCTGGACGGAATCGGACCTCCGCCGAAGCTTCGGCGACCCGGCGTGGTCCCAATTCACCATCCGGCGTTTTCCAGGCGCCGGTGATGATTCTTCATCATCTGTTGTGAGCGACAGTCGCGTTGGTTGTGATTTGAAGTCACCCGCGGCCTCGCCGGTTGAAATCTCAAAGCAAAATGGCTGCGTCAAGTGCTAATTGCGCTGCCAGGGTGTGTGACAAACAAACAGATGTGTGAAGACTTCAAGGTTGACTGGTTTTCTCCAAACGCTCGGCCGAGTGCGTGATTCAATAAGCGGCACTTTTTTTTTGGGGGGGGTCTCCCGTTCCAAGAAGGGACCTCCTCCTGGCTGCTTCTCCCCCCTCCTCTTCTTCGCCGTCTCATTTTGTTGTCGCTTGACTGTGCAGTGACCCTGGCGAGCACGCAGGGAGGCCCGCCAGTGAGTGACAAGATAGCAGTCAGCCAGTGGGGGGGGGGGCAGCGAGGGGTTGCGTCGGCCCTAATGTGTCAAGCACGTGGATCGCTGTAACCATGGCAGCCGTGGAGATGCACGCCATCCCGCTCTCTGAGCACATTATTTATTTATTTTTTTTACCCCCCTACCCCCCATGCACCCTCCCAGCACACTAGTAGGTGGTTTGACTGACAGGTGAACTCTGACCAGGTCACTGCGAGCTTCTTACCGCCAGATCGAGTTCCACGACTGGTCTGTGTCACACATTCCTGATATGTGTCATTATCTCAAGGCCGCTTACATGCGCTCTGTTCCCACTCGCAGGCGCTTTCAAAAAAAAAAATAGAGAGAGAAAAAAAGGAGAGCGAGCGGGTGGCTGGCTTGGCAGACTAATGGCCGTGGTCGGGCTTGACTGACTCACTAAAGTAATCTGCAAATGGAATACATTATAACAGGCACCGGAGAGAGCGCATGACTCAGGAGATGTGCACAACACGGGAATTGGCCCACGTCCATACAACCATAATTGCATCCCGACTGCCCCCCCCCCCCAAAAAAAATAGTCCTTAAAATGTATTCCCCCTCTCTTTTATACTCTGAATCCATATCGACTAAAAATCCCATCCCCCCTGCCCGGCTTGGAGCATCACCATAGTTTGTCGTCTTCTGGTTGTGAGCTTCCATGTTAGGCAGAGCTGAGGGAAGCACAAAATGGCTGCCACCGAGGGAAGATCCAAGCTCTGCGGGGAAGGAAGACTTGTGCATTTCTCCTTTCTACGTCGTCATTTCTGGGCTTTTTAAAGCTACGTGCGCGTGCACTTGCGTCTTCTATCATTATATTTCTTTATTATTTTTTATTATTATTATATGTTGTCACACTATCATTCAAAGAGCATTGTAACTTGCACCATCGCTCGACACATCCGCTTCCTCGGCGCTGCCATCTTTGCCCCTCGCTCGCCTTCCTTTCCCTTCTCATTAAGACGGTTGAATATTACAAGGCACGGCAGCATCACCGTAAATAAGCCCCCCCCCCCTTCCCTGCACCCTCCTCTGCTCCTGTGCAGTCAGCAGAGTGTGTGCGCGTGCAAGCGCTATTGAGCCGGGAAAAATCGATTCCTGCAGAGTGGGAGGGAGTGTGGAAAAGGAGCGTTTGTGTTTTCCAGGGCGGTTGGCTGCGTGCTACGCTTGCACTGATTGGGACTCTGGGGCCAATTTTAAAAGGGGCAACAAGGTTTGTTTCAAGTACGGTGGCACCTTGATTTGCCACTGCTTGCAAACAGACATAACCAGGTGTAGTTTCCCAAAAAAGGATCTGAGGTTTTGGTGTCTAAAGAAAGAAACATGACTTGTTTTTGATGAGTTTAGCTAATGGTTCTCATTACTGTTCGATCTGCCGTTGGTCTCCCAAAACATCAAGCAAGCGTAATCAGTTAGTTTTCTTCACTGTAATTGTCAGTGAATGGAACAGACGTGGTCCACGGAGCCGGAAAATGAAGCTAATAATTAGCACATGGGTGTCAAAGTATTTTTTTTTTTTTGTTGCCGCGGTGGGGGCACATTGGAGTTCCGATTTCCTTCAGGGGGGGGCGTTATGAATTTGGGGAAGCCGTTAGAATGTTTCATCCCCTCCACATGTGACATATAGCGTGCACAAAAATATGGATGAATGACTCGTTTTCAAATTTCAAGTCGAAAATAAAAAATAATGATTATTGTGGTTGACATGGGACCATTTGAAATTTTGCTTGGGACTTTAGCACACAGCATGACATTTCCCACGTATTTGCTTTTGTGGACCGAATTAAATATTGTGGTGGGCCAGATCTGGCCCCTGGGCCTTGACTTGGACAGCCATGAATTATCGCTTCTTTTTCGTAATGGACATATCGTGGAAAAAGACACGAGTGGCGGAACTCATTTGTTGCTGACTCGTCCCTTTGTGAAATGGTCAGACGTGACTCGTACGACTTGAACGAAATGAGTCGATCTCGTTTGTTGCGCTACCAAAGAAAATGTCCTCCATTGTTTTCTGTGTGGTTGGGCTCGTTCGCCGCTTACTAGAATGCAAGGAAACGGATCAGTGACGCTTCCCTCGTGAAATTAGCGTTTTGACAGAGCCAAGATGTTACTTGCTACCGATGGCAATGGCGGCTCGTTTGTTGGCCTCCAAAATGGATTCCCTCGTTTTTGTTTTGTTTTGTGAAAAAGGACAAGGACGAATTGAGCCTGGTTGTCCACTGCCGCCTCAAATCGACTTCCAACGACCTTTTTTCTTGCTCGTCGATCCGAGGTGTCTTGCTCCAGCTTAGACCTTCGTTGGTTGTGGAATGATGCACTCGATTTGATTAATCCTTGCAGCCCATGTTGACGTTGAATTGGCATTTGGGATTGCCACTGCTTCCAGAGAGTTTTGGAAACCCGTGAAGGGACGCATCTGTGAGCTATTCCCTTTTAGCGTAGAAGAATCCAACATGGCAGCCCTAACTGCTGCACGTCGTATGCTTCAGGTCAGAGAGGCCTTGGCTTGTGCATGCACTCTGGGAAGAGGCGGGGAGGGGCTTGGATGGCTGTATTGTGAATCAGCACTCTCCTCCTGTCGCTCCCTCTGCGGTTCCTCCGTCAGGTCACATCCCCAAAATAGCAACGGGCACTGTTTCAAGTGCAAAAAAAAAAAAAAAAAAACACGACGGCTTCGGGGGCCGCAGCCAACCAGCCTTGCGTGTGTGTGTGTGTGTGTGTGTGTGTGTGTGTGTGTGTGTGTGTGTGTGTGTGTGAGAGAGAGATTTCTATGGGAATTGTTGGCCACCTTCCAGCCTATGCTCCCCCACCCCATCCTACTCCCCCTTTGCCTCCATCCCTCCCTCCCCGCTTCCTCCGACGTGACCGGCAGATGAGTTAGCATTTCTGAGGAAGCACGTGGGAGTAGCTGGCGTGTCAACACGCACCTCCACGATTGTTGCCGGCCGCCCTTTGTGCTCTCGGCGGGCGAGACTCCAAACCACGGCTGTCATTTTTTTACCGCGGGCCGCCTATCGGGGGCCATGATGAATTTGGGGAAGCTATTACAGTGTTTCATCCCCCTCCACATATTCCATATAGAGTGTACAAAAACGAAAGAACTAGTTTTCAAATTTGAAGTAAAAAATAATGACTGTTATGGTGGTTTGGACTTGAGCAAGCATCATGGAATTTCACAAGTATGATTTGCTTTTGTGGGCCGAATAAAATGAGGTGGATGGCCCGATTTGGCCCCTGGGCCTTGACTTTGCCACCAGTGCTCTAAACAATGGAAAGTGAACACTTTGCAGTCACTCTTAGTCGTTAACAGTGGCAAAAAGACTCAAATCATTTGAATGTACTCCAAATTGTCACCCTTGAATGTTTGAAGCTTCGAGATGATTTTTGAAGGCAGAAGGGCCACAACAACCCGATTTAGCTCCTCCTCGACATACAAAGCTCATCTCTGGCAATCTGGATCATGGCAACGTACAGTGATACCTTGGCTTATGAACTCAATTGGTTCCCAGACAGAGTGTGTAAGGTGAAAAGTGTGTCTTCCAAATATTAATTTCCCATAGGAAACCATTAAAATGAGAATAATCCGTTCCATGTCCCCATAAAACATAGTTTTCTACTTTCTAATTTTCTAAGCCTTAAAACTACACAAAATATACCTTATTTTATGTATAATAAATGTACTATGGTATTATAATTAAAGAAATAAACTGTACAGTATAATAAAGTCATTTTATTTACCTTTGTGATGGTCGTTGATGGCTTGATGGAATGGAGTGGCCGGTTCGTAAACCGATGTATCACTGTACTTGAAAAATATCCATTTTTGATCTACATTCTTATTGAAAAGCTGCTTTGTTTTTTGTTTGTTGCTGTTTTTTTTTTAAGTACTCAGAAAATGCATCGAAACTGCAACAAGGTTGTCCAAATGTTTTTCTTCCAGGATCTTTCAGGTTCCATCGACGACCTTCCGACCGGCACGGAGGGCGCCCTTAGTCCGGGCGTCAGCACCTCGGGGGTGTCCAGCAGCCAGGGGGAGCAGAGCAACCCCGCCCAGTCCCCTTTCTCGCCGCACACGTCGCCCCACCTGCCAGGGATCCGCGGGCCCTCGCCGTCGCCCGTGGGCTCGCCCGCTAGCGTCACGCCTTCTCGCACCGGCCCACTGTCCCCCGCCGCCGTGCCAGGTCAATAAAGACACTCAAATATTTGGAGCGCGGGTCGGCAATATCTGAACTGCCCGCCCGAGTAAGCGGGCGTGCAGACAAACAAACGAATTCCACATGAAAGCGGGCGATATTTGCGAATGCCGGCACAGTCCAAAACGCCAGCGTTCTCATTTGTAATTCATGAAGCCACTTGCCAGATGGGGGTGCAAAGTCTCCCATCAACGATGGCAAAGCTCATCAGCCGGCGTGTCAGCGGCGCGGTTTTGATTGACAAACCGCTGTCGCTCGCCGCTCATTTGATGCGGGTTCGATTTGCGTGTGCTCGCAGGCAATCAGATGCCTCCCCGGCCCCCCAGCGTCCAGTCAGACAGCATCATGCACTCTTCCATGAACCAGTCGGCCATGGGGCAAGACAGGGGTGAGTGCGGTGGAAATTCCTCAGGTGTTCGTAGGTGGTGCTCACGATAACGACCCTCATAATCCTCCCTCCAGTGTACATGCGGAACCCACAGATGCCCCCTTACGGGTCCCCGGGACAACCTGGCTCCGCCTTATCTCCACGCCAGTCTTCGGGGGGTCAGATGCATAGCGGAATGGGACCCTACCCCCAAAACAACTCCATGGGGAATTACGGCCCTCAGGGGGGCCAGTACGGACCTCAAGGTGAAGCTGCACCACAAGCGATGCGCGGGGGGGGGTCAAACTTGTTCGCTTGACATGGGACAATTTGGCATTTTGGTTCAGGCTTTAGCAAGAATCATGGAATTTCCTAAATTTGATTTGCTTTTGTGGACCCAATAAAATGAGGTGGTAGGTCAGATTTGGCCCGCGGGCCTCGCCTTTGACACCCGTGCGCTAGCATAGTGTCGACTGGAATCCCTCTTAAGCTCACCCCCCCCTGAAATGTTTGACGCTTCTCCCTCCAGGTTACCCTCGCCCGCCTGGCTATTCGGGGATGCCCAATTCCGCCTACCCGAGCGGTCCCGGCATGGGGGGCTCCATGAATCCCATGCCCGGGCAGGGCGGCGGGGCACCCTATGGCAACATGGCTTCCGCCGGCAGGGTGGGGTCTGGCCAAATGGGCGCCCGGCCCTACGGTCCCGGCATGGGTCCCAACATGGGCCCCAACATGGGCAACATGCCTCCTCAGGTGGTCTCAGGGATGTGCCCCCCTCCGGGGATTAACAGGAAAGAGGGGGGGCCCTCCATGCACCACGGCCCCACCAATTCCATCCACAACAGGTGGGTGACTGCTGATCGAGTTGCCTAACCGCACGCCGGTTGAACGAAATGCGTTTGGGTCATCTTGAAGCTCAACGATTGTGTTCAGCAGGCCAGCGGGCTACGTCATGAACCAAGGCATGATGGCTTCCGCTTCTCCGTATGGCCCGGCCATGAACAGCATGCACGGGATGATGAACCAGGCGGGTCCGGGCCCTTACGCCATGGGTACAAACATGGGCAACAACAACCCCGGTGAGCGCACGGACCGGATAGGTCGACCTTCATTGGAGAAGGCCACCCGCTGTATTTGTTTGCCGTTTTAGGAATGGGTCCTGGTTCCGAGTTTGGCATGGATAAAATCAACCAGGCCCAGAAGATGAACAACAAAGTGGACGGGACTCCCAAGACTGAATCCAAAAAGGTGACCGGCCGTTTGTACTGCTTGTTGTCGGGCCTTTTTGTTCTTTTTTTAAATCGAACCTCAATCTTCAGAAGTCCAGCTCCTCAACCATCACCAACGAGAAGATCACCCGCCTGTACGAGTTGGGTCCGGAGCCCGAGAGGAAAATGTGGGTGGATCGTTACCTGGCCTTCGCCGAGGAGAAAGCCATGGGCATGAACAACCTCCCCGCCGTGGGGCGCAAGCCTCTGGATTTGTTTCGGCTCTATGTCTCCGTCAAGGAGATCGGAGGCCTCACCCAGGTATGCCGGACCGCCGTTGGCCGCTTGTGGCGTCCTTTTAAACCCAAACTCTCTCTCCGTCGCTCGCGCAGGTGAACAAGAACAAGAAATGGCGGGAACTGGCCACCAACCTGAACGTGGGCACGTCCAGCAGCGCCGCCAGTTCCCTCAAGAAGCAGTACATCCACTGCTTGTACGCCTTTGAGTGCAAAATCGAGCGTGGCGAGGAGCCGCCCCTGGACTTTTTCAACACGGACACCAAAAAGAACCAGCCCAAGATCCAGCCGCCCAGCCCTGGTATGGAACCGAGCCGGCGCTCCGTCTGCCCAATGACCAACGTTTGCGCCCAAAAATCAAAAGGAAGCCAAGCCTCTTGTTGCTAAACGCTAAACAAAGTTATTCAATCCAGAAGTCCAAGTCAAGGATAAATTAGTAGGATTTTCCCAGCAGCCCTTTATCGCCATTAAAAGAAAATGTGGCCTTGTACACGGCAGCAGAAAAATAATTATTATAATATCTCCACGTTGAGATTCAAAACAAGAGCATCGTGTACAAACTGACCTTGACACGGAGTAGAAAATAGAGCAAGGAGTGCAACCAAATATCAAACGTAATAGTTTTGCTCGACGGCAGGCGCTTCAAACGGCGACTCCCGTCTTTCAGCATTGACCAATTAATTGGATAGGATCAATCCGCTTCAATTCTAAGCCGCGACAGCAGAGTGCCCCTTAGAAAATGAAGTTGGCATGTTAAGTAGGCCGTGCATTTTGACCGGCCCGCGTACTCGCTTTCAAAACCGAGAAAGGGTTGTTTCAGAATCGGTGGTGTAACGAATTAGGGTTTACTGTACTGTCAGCTGGCACCGGTTATGCTGAAGGAAGGCGAAGGGGGGGGGGGGGGGTTCAAATTCACCGCCTGATTGGTGCATGGCCCAAGGCTACAAAAGAAACACTCCCCAGAGATTAGTACTGAGCCAGAAATGATGAATGGAAAGGGGCGGGGAGAAGGGGGGTGTAAAAGTCACACTCTTACCCCCGTAGAAGGGAAATCCCTGCTGGGGGGGGGGGATGGGTAGGCGCAACGGTGACGTGAGACACTGAATAAGCGTAACCTGGCAGTGACCTCGACCGGCGTGTGCACGCGTGGCCATTTAATGAATGGGAAGCCATGAGTCATCAGACTCCAGTCCTGAGCTGGAGCGCGATCGTGCGTCTCGCACGCAAAACACAATCCATCAGGTGGGGGTGAGGGGAAGGGGGGTGCGTCATGCGAGCCGAGGCCCGTTTGTCATTTTTTTTCCTGGTGACTTCCAAGCGATTTTTTTTTTTTTTTTTTTTTTGCCGTTTCAATGTGTGCCCTTGTTTGTTTGTTTTTTGCAGCTGGTTCCGGGTCGCTGCAAGGCCCCCAGACTCCCCAGTCCACCAGCAGCTCCATGGCAGAGGGAGGAGAACTGAAACCTCCCACCCCCGCTTCCACGCCGCACACACAAATGCCTCCCATGCCCGGTGCCAGGTATGACTTTTATGCTCGTTCCACATTTTCTTCAGGCTGTTTTTTTTTTTGGACACCGCAGGGCTCAAGTGACACCATTTTGGTTTTGCTTTGGCGTGTCGCAATTGGGATACGCATCAAAGCAGAAAAAGATGCACAATCGCTCATCTTCCAAGTGTGGACAGAATTGAATACTGTGATACCTCGGTTTACGAACACCTTAGCTTACGAACTTTTCGGTTTACAAACGTTACATTTATGAAAATTTTACCTTGGCATACAAACTATTTTTCGGGATACACACGGAGCTGCGACAATGAATGATGTGTCATTCACGAACGAGCCCGTTCTCCTAACAAGAAAATGGTGGCCGACTGTTTTGTCCTCTATCCCCCCCCCCCAGTCTTCAGTTAAAGCCACGTAATTGGTCAAGAAAGCAGCAGTGGGGGGAATGCTTAAACATTAAAGAGCCAGACAGATGACAGAGAGAGTTAGAGAAAACACACACACAAAAGGGAGACGACAGAGCTTGAAACAAAAAAATGCAAAATGGGTTGATGCAAAAAGCTATCAACCCAGCAAAACAGAACAATTGATGAGGAAAAAGGTAAAATTATCGCAGAAAAAGCACCTCCAAGGGATCATTCCTCAAGATGGCGAAAGAAGAAGGTTACATTCCTCATCAAGTGTTTAATGCAGATGAAACCGGACACTCCATTCCATCAAGCCATCAACGATCGTCACAAAGGTAAAGGTAAAACACCTTTATGATACAGTACAGTTTATTTCTTTAATTATAATACCATAGCACATTTATTATACATATAATAAGGTATATTATGTGTAGTTTTAAGGCTTAGAAGATTAGAAAGTATAAAATTGTTTTATGGGAATGGATTATTCTCATTTTAATGGTTTCCTATGGGAAATTAATTTTTGGGATACACACTTTTCGCCTTATACACTCTGTCTGGGAACCAATTAAGTTCGTAAGCCAAGGTATCGCTGTACTTTGGGTGGTGGGACGCATTTCATTTTTATTGACCAACTTCTTTTTGCTGATTTGATTTGCGTGTCTTTTTTTTCTCAGGAGTAGCGTGAATTTGCAGGACCCCTTTGCCGATGGCAGCGACCCGGCGTTTTCCCGAAGGAACGCCATGACCCCCAATTCTCAGAATTACCAACCCGGAATGGGCGGTCCCGAAATGATGGGGGGTCGCATGGCTCCCTACGAGTCCAACAAGGACCCCTTTGGTGGGATGAGGAAAGGTGAAAGGCACCCGCCAAGCGAGTTTGTTTACCTGCTAAAAGGCAAAATAACAAGCTTTTATTTATTTTTAAACAAAGCTGGGGAACAATTCATGCCACCCGGTCCCAACAGTGGCATGGGCGAAGCCTACAGCAGAGGCCCGCCGGGACCCATGGGAAATCTACCAATGGCCCAGAGGCAACAATATCCTTACGGATACGACCGCAGGTACAAGTCCGCTCTGGAATTTTTCCTCTCTTGCGTCTCCTGCAATGTGTTGACATCCACTCCATGTCGACGCGCAGGCAAGAGTCGGGCATGGGCCCCGACGGCGGCATGGGGCCCGGGGCCGCTCAAGCCAACATGATGCCTTCCGCCGCTGAGGCGGGGATGTACTCGCCCAGTCGGCTGCCGCCGCAGCAACGGTATTGATTCACTCACATTTGTCCAGTGCATGGAATAGCTACTTTTTAGGATTCCAAATCTACCCAGCCAATCAAATCGTTTCGAGATGTTGTAGTTAAAGGTATTGACAGCGATTAACTCATTCCCTGCCAGGTGATGTGCAAAAATGTGTTCACTCCAGTGCCAAGATTTTCGCCATTTTCACTCAAATTGTAGGATCCACAGAATATTGACTTTTGGGACTACATAATGCAGCGTGAAAAAACATAGACTCTCTTCTTTCATCAGAAAAAAAAAGAATTAATTCCTAAGTTATATTGATCTGGGGTTATCTGAGCTTGAAATGAGCGCAGCTAGAGTGAGCGCTGGTGCGAATGGCTGCCGCTGCTCACCCGCACAAAAAAATCTTGTGACTGTAAAGTGTACTTGAGAGTTTTCAAAGGCGCTTAGAAATTAAATGTATTATTATTATTATATTGATTTAAAGGACAACCGACACCTTTGGACAAGTTGCGTCCATAATTTGTAAAATCACTTCAAATGACCTCTACTGAGCGCATTTTACAAAGATGCCACCATGTATAGCTATATTTTACGTTTTAAGACTCGCGCTGAATATTCAGGAAGTCTTGTTTTCGAGTTGATGATGATGCCTGAAGTGACGTCACATTCGGAAAGCCCCTGACCGACAAAGCGACACACAATGCATTGTGGGCACTTTTTTTCGTCTGAAAACACCGTGTTGATTGCGAAATTAGAAGGAAAACTACATAAATAGTACGATGGTGAATCGTTGTGTGTCGCACTAAGACTACCAATTGCGGTAAAACGCATCAAGAATCAAGTGTTAAGTTGACACAAATTCCCAGCAGACAAATCAGCCCATTTCCAACGGAGCTTGGGCGCCATCTTGTGCATTTTCTGGGACGCTACATTGGAGTCCTGACGGCTGGAATTGATACGGAAGGACTTTTTTAATCGATTGCAAACATTTATGCTTTCCTCTTCAGAACTATTTGAATCATATTCATAACTGGATGAGTAACAAGAAAGTAGCTTCTCCGAATCGGAACATTCTGAAGCCGTTGTTTTGATTCTCGAGCAGGGCAGTTTGTGACGGTGTATCCTGGCGTGATGTCACAAACAAGGGGCCGGGTCTTTCTGAATCTCGCCATTTCTGAGCTCATTTTGTGGCAGTTTTGGGACACTTTAAGTCATTTTTATTGGTGCTTTGCATTTGACTAAAGATATCAGCCTGCATGTTTTGGGTCTTTTAGATGCTACAAAATGTTTTTCTGATGTCAGGAAACAAAAAAATGGTGTCGGTTGTCCTTGAAATAGAGCTTTCACAATAGCTGAAGCTGGAGCAAAGCTCAAACGTGAACAAAAGGCAAATTCCGCCCCTTTGTGGAAGAGAAAAATATTGCCAGAGATCTGACCAGTGCTTTATTGGCACCCCCTGCAAGAAAAAGAAAAACCAAAACCCGAACAAATTTGAGATTGGCGCTCCATGTCACGCTTTTAAATTGCTGAATCAATTCGGGAATGTCAGCGAATGAGTTCCCAATGGAAACGCAATTGCAGAGCGTTTTCTTGCCAATCGCGCGTGACACAATTTCATCTTTGGCGTGCCTCCTTCTCTAGGCACGACTCGTATGCCAATCAGTATCATGGCCAAGGAGCGCCTCCGGGTGGCCCCTACCCAAACCAGCAACCGGGAATGTACGCGCAGCAGCAACCGGTGAGTGAAGATTTTCTCCGGTGTGCGAGGCGTCCGGGATGATAAACGGGATGCGTGTTTGTCTCCAGAACTACAAGCGTCCCGTCGAGGGCAGCTACGGCCCCCCCGCCAAGCGCCACGAGGGAGAAATGTACAACGTCCCTTACGGCGGCCAGCAGCCGTCGGCGGGCCCTCCGTCGTCGGGGCCCCAGGGCCAGCAGGACATGTATAATCAGTACAACGCCTACCCCGGGGGGGAGCGCAGACCCCCGGGCCCGCAGAACCAGTTCCCCTTCCCCTTCGGCCGGGACCGAGGATCGTCCTCCGGGGGAGGCCCCAATTCGCAATCGCCCATGCCGCCCCAGATGATGGCGAGCCCCGCGCCCTCGGGTCCCGACGGGCCCCACGGCCCCGTGTGGCAGGGCCGCAACGAAATGGGCTACCCCAACTACCACGGGCGCCCGGGCCCCCCCGCGCCCGGCCAGCCGCCCGCCGGCTACCACGGCGCGAACCGCTCCGAGGAGATGATGTCATCGGAGCAGCGCATGAACCACGAAGGCCCCTGGCCCGGCCACGTCAACCAGCGGCAAGCGGCCTTCGGACCCGGGGGGTCCGGCCCGCCCGTGACCCGACCCCTCCCGTCGACCTACCAGACGTCGCAGAACCACATTCCTCAGGTGTCCAGTCCGGCGCCCGCGCCGCGGCCCACGGAGAGCGGGACGTCGCCCAGCAAGTCCCCTTACGCGCACCCGGGCATCAAAGTGCAGAAAGCCGGACCGCCGGTGCCCGCCTCCCACATCGGGCAGGGGCCCGCGCAACTGCCCATGATGCGGCGGGACGTGGGCTTCCCCCCCGGTTCGGTGGAATGCTCCCAACCGCACCTCAAACCGCGAAGGCGGCTGACCGTGAAGGACATCGGTAGGCGACGTCAAAGCCCCCCCCCCCCCCCCCCCTCCTCGAGTTTGTGGCTCGCCTTGATTCTGTTGTTGATTGACAGGCACCCCCGAAGCGTGGCGCGTGATGATGTCGCTCAAGTCGGGCTTGCTCGCCGAGAGCACCTGGGCCCTGGACACCATCAACATCTTGCTCTACGACGACAACAGCATCACCACCTTTAACTTGTGCCAGGTACGTCCCGCGCGGAAGCTCCATCGGCTTTGGAGAAGACGGCAACATTTGTCCGCTTTCCAATATGGCAGCTGCCCGGCTTCCTGGAGCTGCTCGTGGAATACTTCCGGAGGTGCCTGATCGAGATCTTCGGCATCCTGAAGGAGTACGAAGTGGGCGACCCCGGGCAGCGGACCCTCCTGGACCCCAACGCCGCCGAAGACCCCGACGAGGACGCGCCCGAAGGGGAAGGCGCCCACACGGACGAGGAGGAGGACGAAGACGAGGCGCCGGAGGAGGAGCCGGAGGACGGGGGGGCCGGGGCGAAGGGAGCCGCCGCCGATCGGCCCAGGCAGGCCAGCAAGTTCGACCGCCTCCCCGTCAAGGTGGTCCGCAAGAAGAACCCCTTCCGGGGCGGCCGCGCGTCCAAGCCGGGCCGGCGGCAGAGCTTTGACAGCGGCCTGCTCCACTGGAGCGTCGGCGGCGGCGACGTCACCGAGCACATCCAGACGCACTTTGAGAGCCGCGGGGCGGGGCGGGAGGCCCCGGCGGATCCGCCCTCGCCGCCGCCACCGGCCGCCGTGACGGCCACCGTCGACGACGTCCTGTCGGCGCGGCCCGGCTCGGTCACGGAGGAGGCGGTGCGCGGCGGCGCCTCGGAGCGGAAGGAGAACGGCAAGTACCTGTTCAGCATCAACCCCGAGCCGCGGAGCCGGCGCAAGGTGAAGATCCTGGAGGACGAGCCGCACAGCAAGGACGAGACGCCGCTGGGCACGCTGGCCGACTGGCAGGACGCGCTGGCGCGGCGCTGCGTCTGCGTGTCCAACATCGTGCGCAGCCTCTCCTTCGTGCCGGGCAACGACCGGGAGATGTCGGGCCACCCGGGCCTGCTCCTGCTGCTGGGCCGCCTGGTCCTGCTGCACCACCGGCACCCCGAGCGCAAGCAGGCGCCCGTCACCTACGAGAAGGAGGAGAGGGAGGAGCGCGAGGAGCGGGGCGGCGCCCGCCGGCGCGACGAGTGGTGGTGGGACTGCCTGGAGCTCCTGCGCGAGAACTGCCTGGTGACCCTGGCCAACATCTCGGGCCAGCTGGACCTGTCCAGGTACTCTGAGAGCATCTGCCTGCCCCTGCTGGACGGCCTGCTGCACTGGGCCGTGTGCCCCTCGGCCGAGGCGCTGGACCCCTTCCCGGCGCTGGGCCCGCACGGCTCGCTGTCGCCGCAGAGGCTGGTGCTGGAGACCCTGAGCAAGCTGAGCGTGCAGGACGACAACGTGGACCTGATCCTGGCCACGCCGCCCTTCAGCCGGCTGGAGAAGCTCTACGGCGCCCTGGTGCGGCTGGTGGGCGAGCGCAAGGCGGCGGCGTGCCGCGAGATGGCCGTGGTGCTGCTGGCCAACCTGGCGCGCGGCGACGGGCTGGCGGCCCGCGCCATCGCCGTGCAGAAGGGCAGCGTGGGCAACCTGCTGGGCTTCCTGGAGGACAGCCTGGCCGCCGCCCAGTACCAGCAGAGCCAGAGCGCCCTGCTGCACATGCAGGCCCACTTTGAGCCGGCCAGCGTGGACATGATGCGCCGGGCGGCCCGCGCCCTCCACGCGCTGGCCCGGCTGGAGGAGAACCGCTCGGAGTTCACGCTCTACGAGTCGCGGCTGCTGGACGTGTCCGTCTCGCCGCTCATGAACTCGGCCGTCTCGCAGGTCATCTGCGATGTACTCTTCCTGGTCGGCCAGTCGTGACCCCCACCGCCACCACCGCCCCACCTCCTCTTCTCCTTGTGAGCGGAACCTTTGACCTTTTTTTTGGTTTTAATTTATGCAAAATCACCTCGGATTCCACTGTTTTTTCCTCCCCCCCCCCCCCCCCCTGCCGCGAAAAGGAAGGAATATCATGAAGTAGAAAGAGAAGCGTCCGCAGGAGACGAGTGGGATGCGCTTGGCCCTTGAAAGGACGTGTTTTTTTTAATGAAATTCAAAAGGAAAAAAAAAAATAACTGTAACCAAAGTTGCTGTCTCGTTTACAGTCAGTTTTGGGGATGCTTGCTTTCTCCCCCCGAGGACTCGGGATTGCTGTAAAAGCTTTGCCCCCCTCCCCCCTGCATACACACATTCACAGGAACCACATTTGGATGGGCTCTCCTGCGCAGTAGGTTGTAGGGCTATTTTTTTGCTTTATTTTTTTTTCTCCCTCCCCCTACTGCACACCTTCAAAGAAAGTGTCGACATACTGTAATAATTCTGTTTCACACTGAGATCCGCCGACTTGGCAGCAAACTAGTTTTTATGTGGAAGGTGACAACGGCTTAACAACCCCCCCCCCCACCACCCCCCAACCGACCTCTTCTTCTGTTTTGTCCCTTGATTGTATGACTTGTACTGGGACCGATCCTCGGCACAACACCCAAGCAGACCTGCCAGGCTGCGTTGTGTGTGCGTGTGTGGGCATGTGTGTGTATGTATATGCGTGCCTGCGCACATACACGCACACACCATGTTGTACATGCTGAATTAAGCCCTTTCCATCTCTCCTTGTCCCTTCACCCTTTTTAAAACGTACCACTTAACACACAAGACACATGAGACTGGTGTGGCTGTAGAAAATTTACAGACAAAAAAACAAATCATGTCTGCGTAACAACTAGACCTTGATGAAGAACCCCCCTCGTTCCCCCGCCACCCTCAGTGATGCAGATTCTGCATATTTGTATTTCAGATGATGTAGCTAAAAAACTTGATGTAACCCCAAATTCCCCCCCCCCCCCGCCTTTTTTTTGGCTCAATGAATATCATTTATTCAGTATCAAATCTTTATACTATATGTTCCACGTGTTAAAAATAAATGTACATTAAATCTTGCTAAGAGCTTGGCTGTTGATTTATTCATGACGTGGCATCTGCCTGTGCAAAAAAAAGTAAACTAATACAAATAAAAAAGCTATAACTCTTCGGGGGAATCAAGTTTTGACACTGCTATAGTCAGTGACGTGCAGTCAGTGGAGGCAGGTGAGGCAGTGCCTCACCTGTCATGGAAAGCTGTCATGGAAATATCAAATGAAAAAATAAATTAAACAGTTAGATGTATTCAATGATTTGTACTTTAAAGTTCTTGTCCATTTAACTTCACCGTTTTAGGATTTTTTTCTAAATCGCTGAATTTTCACATTTACCGTTCAAATACTAAGTAGAGACGAGTGGTGACGTCATTGATTGTCTCACCAGCCATTAATCTCACCGCACGTCACTGGCTATAGTTGATTCTATAATGTGGTGAAACACACACTGTTGACTTGCTATGCACATATGCCATGACAGTACAGTGTGTAGAGATTATTATATCTATAGATATTTCCAATTTAATGTACAAATGACCTTTAGCGTGTACAGGTACAGTATTTGCAACTGAATCAAAACCGGAAACTGCAATCTTCCTATTCACCTTCCGGTTTGAGTGTTCAGGGTCGCAATATCGCTGAGCCTTAGTGCAATGCAATTATCAGCCGCTTGGTGGCAGTAGAGCCACGTGTGTAAAAAAAATCACCACAGCTGCGTCGACGAATTACTTTGACAAACTCGGAAACTGAGTATTCTTGCTGGAATGTGGACGGCGGAGGAAATAATTGAAACTTAACACCCCCCAACTAAAATGAAATATTGAACAAGCGAACATATTCCATTACACTAACAGATACCCTGTTGGAGCCTATCTCAGGCGGGAGTAACCATGAACCGAATGTTGTCAATATGTCGACAAAGTAGGAGAACATGCGAACTCCATGCGAGAAACCCGGAACCGGATTGACGGAGGTGAGTTGTGATAAAATGATTACTTGATTCGATTTTTATTCAATGTCACTTTAAAAGGGAGCGTATGGGATGGTTGTTTTCGAATGTAATTTAAAAGAATTTCTACAACATCCACGAAAAATGTTCCATGGGCGGCCATGTTTCGCCGCCATCTTTTTACGACGGCTAACCGATGGAGACAAACTTGTTGACTATTGTTCCCTAATGTTTTATGTAACTCATGCCATGCTCTGTCGTCGCTTGAAAACTAGCAAAAGTCGTTTAGGGTGATCTTTTGATCGCCCTTTTGTTGAAGGTTTGGTGGTTGGCTTTGGCCGAGGAAATTTTGGTGCCAGTTGGGATGTGTTCGTTCAATACATTCACCACGAGATGGCACGAAATCCCAAACAATTGAGGCGCCTCAGATATTTTTCTCCAAGTTCAGGTTTTTAATTCAGTCATTTATTTAATTCATTGAAAGATACCCTCAACTATGCGCAATGTCCAAAAACATGGCTGCAAGTGTAAAAAGTCCCATAGATAAGCCAAACTCAAGTTCCCATTTTTATTTCCAAAACACCAAATTGGTTATTGCCACTTGCCCTGTGAAAAAAATTGAAATCCCATTCAAGTGCACTGTCGCCCAATCAATGCCTTAGGTTGACTCTGGCCCACCTGGTCTTTTGGTGAGCAAGGCGGGGTGCGGGCTCGACACCCGCGCTCTTTCGGTGGCCCTTCAGGTGCCTGATGGGGGAGCCGCCAAATCTGCTGGGGATCGTTAGAACTCTTGTCGGGGCGTAGTGTTGCCCATTGAACCCCGCCTCCGATGACACTCCGGTCACCGGCTGCCGTTGACTTTTGTCGATTTGTTGCCGCCGTGTGGATTTCTGATTGATGAGAACTTTGGTGGCGGTGCCATTGGCCGACGTCTGCATGTTGGGAGAGAACTTGCGCATGCCGTAACCCGGCAAGAACAAGCGCGATGACTTGCCCCCAGAGTGGCGGCCTGCGTTTGGTTTCTTGAGTCTTGGGGTGAGGTTGGACCTGTGCAGCCGAAACCTGCTCAGAGAGCCCGAACTCGCAATGGCTGCGGAGAGGAGAGCCATTTGGGGACCGGGTTTCTTGCCAGACGCACCCGCGGGGTGACGTCGCACCACATTGAGTGAAGAGTAGCCGTCGAGAGAGGACGACAGGTGAGATCGTCGGTAGCCAAAATTGGAGACTCCGTCATAACTGGTGCTTTGGGCCGGAGCTTGTCTGAATCGATTCTGGGGAGGCTTGCCGTTGTCGCCTTGACTTTTTGGACCGCTGTCGTCGTCATCTTGCACAAAGCCAACATATGTCTTGCCTTGAGCTGCAAAAATAGTCATCTTTACAGCCACTTGGGGAGGATTTGCATGACCGTTCGTTCCTTTCGCTTTTGACCACATCCAACACTGCCTTGGACATAGTGGTACTTTGTTACTACCGCCGTTTATTCTTTTTGTGTGTGTAGTTCAGTGACACAAAAATAACACGACAAAGAAAGTTTGCAGCGCTCACCTTCTTGAGAAGCCCCCAAACATCCAACATGCTCTGCCAGAAGAAGTGAGCACATCAGCAAGACCCTAGGCATAGAAACAACCAAACAACCGCTTAGCTTCGACACATAAACACATCGAGGAATTGCAAGCGCCACTTACCCCAAATAAATTCCACAAGCCATTTGTGCGGGCGGCCCCGGGCCACTCAAACCGACTCCGAGCTACTTGCACTGCAGCCGCCGTGCATGCCGGTGCTTATAAGCTGCCCATTCGGTCTTGATGGCTATCAGGTGTGTGCGCAGCTTGTTCTTCATCATTTCAATTTTCACCTGCCTCATGAAGCGGTATTGCGAAAAAGAAGACAGTGCCAGAGGCCTTCCTTCCTTCCTTCCTTCCTTCCTTCCTTCCTTCCTTACTTACTTATTTCTTTCTTCCTAATTTCCTTCCTTCCTTCCCAGTTCCCTTCATTCCTTCCTTCTTTCCATCATTCCATGCCTCCTTGCTTCCTTATTCCATTCCTTCCTCCCTTCATTCCTCCCTCCCTCCCTTCTTTCCTCCTTTCCTCTCTCCATCCTTCCTCAATTCCTTCCTCAATTCCATCCTTCCTCACTTCTTTCCTTCCATTCCTTCAGACAGGAGATGGGATTGATGGTTTCTTAATTCCTTTTTTTTCTTCCCGCCTTTGGAATCAGAATCCTTTCCACTTCACACAAAAGACACTCATTGTCACATTGGAATGCGGCCCTCAACACTTTTTATTTGCACAGAAACCACTTTTGTGGTGTTATTCATCATTTTGACCGATGCCTACAATCCAATTGATTTTTTTTTATTATATATGGTGTCAAAGTTTTTTTTGTTTAAGTTATAAGGCGTCATTGGGAAACCCAAACAATGGTGATGGGTTGAGGTGAATATTAGCGTTAAACGATGTCGGGACAATTGAAGAAATAGTACGTTTGTGTAAAGAAACAAATGACTAGCAAGGAGGGATGTGATTGCAGTGTGGGGTCGGCTGGGGGGGTCGTCTTTGAAATGACCGGGTCTCTCGGGCACTGCGTTATTGTCTTTCGCAGACACGCCGCTCGATTCCGGGGCGAGCTATCGACGCGTGAATCCGATGATGAAGTATTCTGCCGCTTTGGTGCGTCTTCCTGAAAATGGGTCACGGCCGGCGGCCATGTTTGAAAATGAGGACAAAAGTGGCTGGCGAGTGCTCCACTTTGTCATCGTGTGTCCAGCCGGTGTTCTGCAGGTTTTGCAGGTTTTGGGTTCCGACGGGTCGCCGGGGTTTTAGGCGTCCGAGCTCGTCTGGGACTGGCGGGGGTCTGAGTCCATCTCGAAGCGGTAGCGGTAGCCATCCCACCCCTCCCTGCAAGCGTCGCGCATGTCGTACGCGCGCTTCTTGATCCCCCTGCGGTTCAGGTAGAGCACAAAGAGGAAGACAAGGCCCACCAGACCCAAAACCAGACCCAGAAAGACGTAGGAAGTCTGCAGGGCCAAATCGGCACCGGCGCCGGCGCCCATTCGTCGGCACCCCAGGCTGCCGGCGGCGCCCGCCGCAGAGAGTAGCGAGACGTTCCTCAGGACGGCGGGGAAGTCGCAGAGCAGCCCCTCGGGGTCGCGCACGCGTCCCCGGGAGCGGTTGAGCCAGCGGGCGAAAGGTTCGATCCCGCAGGCGCACGCAAAGGGGTTCTCCCCCAGGAGGATCTCGGCCTCCGGCAGCGAGTCCAGTTCGCGCAGGCCCTCCTCGGGGATGTTCTTCAGCGAGTTGAGACTCAGGTCCAGCTCCCGCAGGGCCTCTAAACCGGCCAGGGTGGCGTTGCGCACGGCCACTAGGGAGTTGTTGGCCAGCAGCAGCCGGCGAAGTCCGCCCAGCTCGGAGAAAACTCGCGGCGGCAGGTAGACCAGGCCATTGCGCGACAGGTCCAGGGCGCGCAAGCCGCTCAGAGGGCTCCGGCGCAGCGCCGCCGCCACATCCAACATGGCCGACCGGTTGGAGAGGGCTGCGCTCAGGTTGAGCTGCTGTAGCGAGCGCTCGGCCACCGCGAAGGCCTCCGGGTGCACCGCCGCCAGACGGTTGGAGCTCAGGTCCAGCGAGCGCAGGCTCGGCATGCCAGAGAAGGCCTGCGAGTCCAACTGGGAAATCCTGTCAGAGAAATGTGTCCTGGTCAAAGTGGGAATCATGCAACTGTGCGCAAAGTTGAAGAGCACGGGTTGAAAACCAAGCACTTTTGAAACACCGCTGGATAGCTTGTAAGGCGCAACAAAGTGGATGTCCTTCTTGGGAATGCTCGTGACAAAACTTTGACAAAACCGAATCCATCGGTGGAGAGAAAGAGAATGAGAGAGATTGACGTACCCGTTGTTGCTGAGGGAAAGGTTGGTGACGTTGCGGAGGCCCGCGAAAGAGTCCGGCCCGAGGCGCGCGATCCGGTTGCCGGTAATGAAAAGGTTCCGGGTGTATCCGGGGAGCCCGACAGGCACGCCCCCAAGGTCCTTGGCCACGCACTTGACCGTGTGCGCCGCCTCGGAGCACTCGCAGCCCACCGGGCAGGAGGACCGAGACGGCGGCCCGCAAACGGAGCCGAGCAGTAAAAACAGCCCGGCCAGCGGTGCGCAGCGGAGGAGGCGACTGTCGCTCCGGTCCGGCATCTTTGGCATTGGGGAGGGGGGGCTAAGAAGAAGTGGACAAGGATCACATCTCCGGCAGCTGCCGTTCCAAGTGGCTCCACGCCTCAAGTGCGCAGCCGAGCGCATGTGGCCACCGGCAGCCACGAGTGGGGTAGTAAGCGGGGCGGTGACAGCCAAGTGTCTGTGTGTGGGGGGGGGATGGTCTTTTGCCAGAGAGAGAAAAGGGGGCGGTGCTTCCTTTACAAGCAAATCCAGTTAAGTGAAGGAGGAAAAAAAAATGCATCGCACGCATCTGATGGGGAGGAGCTTCCAATATTTGTTCCAAAATGTGAAATATGGATCGCATTCATTTCCCAAAAATTCCCCCCACACGCAAAAACATCTCATATTTTGTTGCAGATTGATTGACTTGCAAATCCGCATTCCGTAGCATCGATCAAATCCAGATCAGTATGCAATCTTTTTGGCAACAATTATTTGCTTATTATGATATTTTTCGTAATGGCTTCTGAAAATAATATTGGAATTAAATCCATGTTCTCAATATGGCTTTTAGCCTTGACATTTTAATGGAAACATACTTGAGTTAAAAAAATATAGTTGATATAGTGCTTTTTTTATGTTTTAGATTGGAATAGAGGGTGGGGGTCTCCTTCCCTCCGACTGACTGCATGGCGTCCCGTCAGCCGCCTTTTTGCTCCCGAGATCCTTTGAGCTCGGCCACGTTTGATGTGGATTTTAAAAAGCGTGGCGGGGACGTTTGGATGTTTGCCATCGCCCCAACCGGCGGGTGGGGGCCACCGACACACCGCGGCACGTCGGGTAAGTGAGCGAACGAGCGTGTGGGGGGTTTGGGGAGCAGACTTGCTTGCGAGGGGCCCTCCTTTCATGTGAACAATCCCCCCCCCCCCTCCCAATGGGAGACTTTATAGTGCAGGCAAAGCAGGAACTAAAGGGGGGCTGGATCCTTTTTCCTCATGCCTCTGTCATCATTTTAAGAAAGACATCACACCAATTTTTTTAAACAACAATAAATATTTTTAATAGTAGACACATTTGATACATTCTGGTAGCCCCGTTCTGTTTTTACGATGAAATAGTTTTGGAGTCTCCGGATCGGCCTAAGCGTGTATTGACCCCCCACTCCCCGCCATGGGTTTCCACATTCCATGACCTGCGGGCTCCTGGTTACCGCAAGACACTCACTAGCGGGACATTTTGAAGAATATATTTTTTTTCTTAAGAAACTCTTATTAAAAACATTTACCATCAATTATTGTCATTTGAGATCCGAGCCGCTCACACTTTGGATCAGTCGCTACTTGTGTTCAACATTCAGTCAGAAATGTTTGCACCATGCGAAGATGTGAGCTTGCTTTAAAAAAAGGGGGAAAAAGAGCACTTTGTGAATATGCAGAGTGCTACGTTAGCTTACTGGCTAGCTTGTTAGCAGGAGTCACCCTTTGTTTGTTTGTCTGTGTGTGATAAAAGGACCCGATTTGTATCATTTGCGACGGACGTCATTCGCGTTTTATCTTGTCGTAGTTAGCTGCCAGGCGAAGAAGCACAGCGGTGAACAAAAAAAGAAAAATCATATAAAGGCACAGATTGAAAACTAGCCTTAGCCATGTGTTATTTTTGCAGCCGCGACGATGATAACTTTGAAAAAAAAGAGGTGGAAAACAGCGGGGTTGTGTGTGGGTGTGTTATGGGAGTGGGGGAGAAAACCACAGTTATTCCGGCTACCTGCTGATTCTCAAGAAAAGGGACGTGAAGGAGCTATTTGATGGGGAAACAATGGGTGGGATTTGGAGGTGCTAAACCACAACCATGGTAACTAAGGCGGCGGCCATCATGTGGAATTAGAGGAGCAAAAAATAACACGGGGAAAGTGAAGGCGGTCAAAAAAAAAGGAAGCCCTCTTGTTGAACAAAATAGGCTCTCGTCGTGTTCATTTGCGCAAAAAGAGCCCAAATTAACAACGAGGCCCACTTGACCTTAAATCAAACAACCCGCCCCATATAAATAAATGCGGCCGCCGTGTTATGAAGTGGCTTCAATGACTTCCTCCCAAGGTAGCCGATGAGTTTCTCAAAAATGATTGCAGAGAGCAGAAGCGCCGTCTGTGAAGGGGACGTTGGCGTGGTCGCCACGGCACTTGCAAGGTAGACGACGCAGCCGTTAATCCCCACCAAAGTTCCCAGCAAAGCATTTCGGATCAAAAGCTCTTTGCGGATTTGCAAAATAAAGGCTGACCCCGCCAATCCTGACTCTGGACATTTGACACGGCTACATTTTATACATGGCTCACGCTCGCAAGCGCTCGATGCCCCAAATGACAAAGTGTTGCTTGAAATGAGCTTGGGGGCGCTAACGTTTCACACCGTATGTGAGCATTAAGCAAGCAGACTTGCATTCACATGAAATTTCATGGCTCATGTACATTTAGATTGCTGTTTCCGCGGTGCGTGGCAGTCTTTTTGAGGTGGGGGGGGGGGGGGGGGAGAAAAAGGCCTTGTGATATTTCCTGACATTCCCTTTGGTGGGAGTTCACCGGAGGTTGATGGCGAGTGCCACCGTCACAATCACGCCCAGCAGCGTCAGGAAGGGCAGCCACGTCTTCAGGAAGCCCGCGCAGCTGCAAACGACACTTCATTAAAAAAGAAAAAAATGAAACCAATCTCCACACCCCTCCCTGTGTTTAACGTCGAGCGTGCTGTATACCTGACGTGCTTTCCGTGCAGGAGCACCAGGAGGCAGAGCTTGACCATGTTCCACGAGGTGCTGTTGTCGTAGCGCATCAGGTTGAGGGCCATCGCCACATGGGAGTGGCAGTTGTCACAACACAGGTTGTGCTGGACAAAACAAAAACAAAAAAACACAAACGTTGTGCTCGCTTTGCATGAGTCGACATAACGGGGCCATTTTTTTAATAACCCTTTGGAATATTTACATCACCAGACGTCCATCAATAGCTGCCCCACCCCTTCCGATTATTTATTTGCAACAAAGAACAATCTACCATCCTGTGCTTGTACTCCTCGGAAGCGTCATGCACGGCAATGTCCCAAGCGCTGGAGCCACTGGTGTAAACTTTGCTTACGTCCAACATCCAGTACCTACGATGACAAATAATATCATGAAGAATGTGACTTAAAGGACAACCGACGTCACTTTTTTGTTTCTTAACTGACATCAGAAAAACGTTTTATAGCATCTAAAATACCCAAAAGACGCAGTATATTTTTATTCAAATGCAAAACACCAATAAAAATGACTTAAAGTGTCCAAAATCTGCAAAAAATTGAGCTGTGAATTGGGCATTTTCAGAAAGTCCCGCCCCCAGATTGTGACGTCACGCCAAGATGTCTTGCATTGCTGAAAAATCAAAACGATGGCTTCAGATTCGGAGAATATGGTTTCTTGTTACACATCCAGTTATGAATATGATTCAAATAGTTCTGAAGAGGAAAGCATACAAGTTTGCAATCGATTAAAGAATTTTTTCCGTGTCATTTTGAGGCATGACGTAACGTGAGGACTCGTCACCAACTCAAAAACGACTTCCTGAATATTCAGCGCGAGTCTTAAAACATAAAATATAGCGATATGCGGTGGAATCTTTGTAAAATACGCTCAGTCGAAGTCATTTGAAGCCATTTTACAAATTATGGACACAACTTGTCGTCGGTTGTCCTTTAACCCTCATTTCTACAAACAAAAAGATGAAACTCACTTTGTCGGTTTCCCGAAAGCCATGTTGTCTTCCTGCGCAGCGAAGAAAAAGATGAGCGTGGCGATCACGCGGTCATGTCATCAAAATGATAAATAGTCTAGACTTACGGAGACAAAATAAGGTCCGGCAAAATCTCGAATGACTCCGGTGGAAGTGCAGATGCCCATGTGCCCAATAAATGGGAACAACCATCTGGCAAGACAAAGAACTAAGTCATAGAATTGAAGTTTACAAGGGAAAACCCGAAAGGAAAAGAATATATAATATACAAAATATTTTTCCCCTGGATTTTTGTGTTAGAATTATTATGAAGGAAGCAAGATGGGACGTTTGGCAGTTAGGTCGCTGTAATGACGCAAGTGTCACGTCTTTTCGCTTACATCCGGGTATTTTCTATTTTTGCCCAAAGAACGCAGCGAAGCACAACGCGGAGTTTGCTAGCTAAACTAACTAGCTTAACTCACGACAACACGGGGATGGGCGTCCACACTATACAATGAGGGAAGCGACTGGCCAGTGGGTTAATCTTTTCCGACGCTATGTGGTAGTTCTTCATGGTTTCCGCCTTCTCGGTTGAATCAGCCATACTCATCTGATTTGGGGGGAGGTGGTGGTTGAACCAACTTGCCTACAAACCCAACGTCCCGCCTACGATTCGCCCAAGGCTTACGCAAGGAGCGACAAACTTCCGTTTGAACTTCAAAGTAAAATGCGAAATCGTAATTTTCGTCAGGGCAAAGTCAACGTGACGTTCGGATTTGGATTTGCCTTTTTTAGTCTCGCATTGGAGAAATTTACATTCATTCATTCGTACATCAATTACATTTGGATATTCTTTTTTTTTCTCCGGCAGCAAAACATGGATGCAATGTATTATTATTTAGTTCAGTAATCGTATTTTGAAACTTCCTTGGTCAAAAGCGCCTAAATAAAAAACAATGACTCAAAAACAAACTCACAGGAAGACGTTTTATTATTCTCTAGGGTGGAAAAACAACCAATATTACTGCCGCTTCGTACAGTTGTCTTCTGATTTGTGTCTAATTGACATGCAGTACTTTATATTTGGATTTGGATTTGCCTGCCTAGTCTCGCAGTGGAGAAATTTACATTTCACAGCAGCAAAGTGATGAAAGGAATGAAAGTAGAAAAACAAAATACATGAGCTGCTGGAAAGACAGCCACTCTCGCGGCGCCGTCTTGAAGTCAAAAGTACAAAAAAACTAAATAACAAATAATATAACAAAACAAAGACAATATGACGACACAAAAACACAGTCATTCATTCTTCGGCACTTGCTGTATCCTCTTTGTGACATGAAGCAGTTCTAGATGAAAGAGGATAGGACCAAAGCATCCTTTTCAGCAGTGGATCAGGGACATCAAGATGGAACATGCACATTAACTACAAGCTAAATGGTGAAAGCAAACATGCAGCTGTAGCATCCATTGACGAAAAGAGATTGCCCCACATAAATCTGCTTCAATTCCAAGCCGCAACAGTTCCACATACGCATCGGCGCTCCTTTCTATCCATCCAGCCGTAGACTGTCCAACCGCACTGACCTTTCCGCTGAAGAAAGCGGGGCTGTGAAGACGATGCCCATTACAGGCGCAAAAAAGCACAATGGCCCCAAAGCTGTCCAGCCATGACAGCCGAATATGAGTGTTTTACTGCCCTCTCGCGGACAATATGCGAAACAGCAGGATAAGCACAATTACAATTGTTTTTGTTTTGAGTTATGACAGGAGAACAATAATAATAATAATAATAATAATAATAATAATAATAATACATGTCATTTATAAGCGCCTTTCAAAACTCTCAAGGTCACTTTACAGTCACAGGATAGGTTTATTCTGTGGGTGAGCAGCGCCAGCCAGACGCGCCAGCGTTCACTCAACCCTGAATCAGAATCAGAATCAGAATCATCTTTATTGCCAAGTATGTAGAACACACAAGGAATTTGTTTCCGGTAGAACACGCTGCACTAGTATCGTTGTCAAAAAAACTGCTAAGTGGCAGTAACTCAAATAGAAAGCAAGCAAGCTAGCTCGCGAATTGATAGCCAGAATAGTGTTTTTCTCCCCATGTTTGTCCACTATATAAACTATAGAAATAAAGACAAATGATATTTTGGGTGCAATATATAATTTTTTTGGCAAGTCAAAGGACTTTACAGGTGGATTTTAGTGACCTTGTTAATGATGTAAAGGCTATATGGTTGAGAATTTCCAAGATCTGCTTTTGGTCATTCATTCCCATGGGTTTATTGAATAGGCGACCCCTTGAAGGGAAAAGCCGAAAGGAAAAGAAGAAGTATTGTGCAAATCCTGCACAAACACGACTGATGTAGCAGTAAAGTCTGCAAACTTAAAGGCCAGCCCAACAACCTCCAAATAGGTTTCATCCTGGCTCCCATTAGAGGTGACAGGCCATCTATTGTGCACGGAAAGTCAAAACAAAGTGCTCAGCTAAAACAAGAGTGGCTAAAAATCACAGCAGTGGCGGGAGGGCTCTGGGAATTCCGGCAAAATGCCAATTAGAGGCCTGGAGATGTGCCTCCACGTTTTGTCCTTTTCCTGTGCAGTCAAAGTAAAATGTCGGGCCGGTACTGCCATCTCTTGGGATACCAAGTGTGTACAGATCACATACAAAAGATATAATCATGCGCTTTACTGTTTGTTGTTTATTTGCTTTGGGGAATGTGGCCTCTTTCCACTTGAAAGCTGTTGTTTTGAAAATTGGTCAAAGTCATGGCCTTGGTGAGCAGAACAAGCTTGTACAACCTTAGCGCCGTCACATCCACTCCTAGCAAGTCTGCAGAATGCTATTTTCTTTACAAATGTATCATCAAGACTATAGATTCAAGTGCCAAAAACAAACCCCTATTATATCATATTTAGTTAACCCACTTTTGGAAGCTTTCTTTTTCATTAGCATATAGCTGAGTACTGTGTTAATTGGTTGACAAATGTCATTTCCAACAATTATGCTTTTTGAATATGTCGTGCACGCTTCGAAATTACCGTCGAAGACGCACACCAAATGAAAATTTGAAATCACGACCCGATCTGACAAGCAAGCAGTATGGTTGTCGACGTTAGTTTGTCATTGTTGTCAAAGTAAAAACTTTTTGCAAGCAAACTTAACTACCGTACAAGTTTAACGTCGGCGTTCCCTTTTCACCCCTCGGTGAATAATCATAGTTATGAACGAACGACAAAAGAGTAAAACGCCCACACATTTTTTTAAATAAATACTCTTATTTTTTAGACAATGTTTGCCTTAATGTTGCGCTTGACTTCCGCCCGGGAACAAGACGCCACCCTATTTATCTGTTGCACATTTCTCGTGGGCGACGAAGACGGCGTAGTCCGGACGGACAGACAGCGTGTTTTGAAAAGGGCAGCAGACGGGGTGAGAAAACACTTTTTTAAAAACTCCAAATATGTCTGTCAACTTTTGCTTCTCCGTGGCAGCCAAAAGCGCAGCGCAAACAACTTTGCCAACTCCGCCGCCGTTCATGTGGGCTTCACGACGTCAGGTTTTTGTATGATTCTATTTTAAATAGTCATTCTTTTACGTTGAGAACAATCTGGCCAAGCCGTTTCAACTTGACTTTCGTGACCTTAAAAAAAAGTTTGAATGAAATGACGCGTATTGAATGGGGTCCCTCAATTCATCTTCTGTTGCGAGTGGAGGGGACGGGGTCAACGTGACGTCACTCGCAGGTTCTTGAGTCAGTTCCCGTTTGTTATTTAATATAGCCAGTGTTTGAAATAACGTCTGCCCGGAGGCCCGGGGAGTACAACTTTTACGTCAGGCGTACAACTTTCAAAATGTCTCGGCCCGGGTGTCCGACAACTTCAAGAAAAAAAAAAGATTTTTTTCAAATCAAACGTTTGTTGTATTCAATAAAGCAAAAGCTACAAGCAAACCGCTACAAGCCACCCGTACTCCTCTTTCTAAGCGCCTTTCAAAACTTTTAAGTACACTTTACGGTCACGCTATAGTTCGAAGCACGAAACAGGCGTCTGATCGGCGAGTATGCAAATTGCCAAACAAACGTTAGTTATGACAATTTGCATACTTCCTTAATTTACTTTATTTAATTTACATACTTCCTTAATGTAAACAAATCCTTTATACTTTGCATTTTTTTTTTTTTTTTTTTTGCGATTAGGCGTCTTATTGTGTTTCAAGTTTCTGAGTTGTCTGCCCGGGTGTCCGCTAACTTTTTGACAGTTTCCGACCCTGATAGTGCTGAAGCTAACACAGCGCTAACACGGACAAAAGGCAAATGCTGTTCCCTCATGGAAGGGAGAAACTTTGCCAGAGGTCTGACCAACGCTTTATCGGGGAGTCGATAAAGCGTTGTGAAAAAGCAAAGAAAAACCAAAACCTGAACAAATTTGGGAATGGCGCTCCTCGTTGCGCTTTTCAATTCCTGAATAAAATTGGGAATGGCATAGTCTGTCGGGTGCGATACCGTACTAACGAAACTCTCAGCGGGTTCCTGATGGCTATTAAGTCGATGTAACGGATCCCCAAACGCTTTTGCGTCCCGGTCCGCAGCTTCCTGCCGCCATGGCGACCACCGCGATGGGGCGCCTCTTCATCAGCCTGCAACAAATCAAGCAGCTCCCCCGTCTTCTGACCTGGGAGGCGTCGCCCTCCATGCCCGGCACCTTACGCGACACCGAGGTGCCGCACTTCTTCCGCGAGCGCTACGTCCTCGCCGGCTACCGGCCCCTCCACCGGCGCTGGCGATACTACTTCCTGTCGGCCTTCCGTCGCCACAACGAGACGGTCAACATCTGGACGCACCTACTGGCCTTCCTGACCCTCCTGGCCAAGATGAGCCACGTGGCCCGGACGGTGGACTTGGTCCAGGACCGGCACGCCTGGCCCCTGCTGATCCTCGTGGTGTCGGCGCTCAACTACACGGCGTGGAGCGTGGCGGCGCACCTCCTGGGCGCCAAGTCGGAGCTGTGCCACTTCGCCTTCTTCTTCCTGGACTACGTGGGCGTGGCGCAGTACCAGTACGGCAGCGCGGCGGTGCACTATTACTACGCGGCCGAGGACGGCTTTGAGCGGCGCCTGGGCGCCGCGTTCATGCCCGTGGCGGCGCTCCTCAGCTGGCTCTCCTGTCTGGGCTGCTGCTACGGCAAGTACCGCAACCACAGCCTTCCGCCGTGGGTGCGCAAGGTGGGCCAGGTGGCGCCGTCCGCCGTGGCCTACGTGTGGGACATCGGCCCCGTGGCGCACAGGCTGCTCCTGGGCCGCGCCGGGCCCGACCCGGCCTTTGCGTACCACCTGGGCCAGGTCGTCTTCTTCCTGGGCTGCGCCGTGTTTTTCGCCTTTCCCGTGCTGGAGCGCCGGTGGCCCGGAGGCTGCGACTTCCTGGGTCAGGGCCACCAGCTCTTCCACGTTCTGCTCTCCTGCTGCACCCTGTGTCAGATCCACGCCTCGCACCTGGATTACGTCGGGCGGCGCCACGTGTACGTGCGGCGCCGCGGCGGGGACCGGGCGGCGCTGATCGTCGGCCTCTACGCGCTGACGCTGCTCGTCTGCGCGCTGGTCGCCGCCTTCATGTGGAGGAAGGCCAAGCGGCTGCTGGAACGCCAAGCCAAGTCGCGGTGACACGGGAAGCGCTGAGCGCCTCCTGCAAAATAAGAGGTACGCCTAACGAGCTCCATTCAATATGCCGCACTGCGCAGCTAAGCCCGCGCTCATGGATCCGTCAAACCTCCGATTCGGGTTCCGCACTAAACCCGCAAGGCGCTTTGGGAAATGCTGGAGGAGCTCAAATCAAATACAGTATCATCCTCTTTGTTGCTTTTTCGGGGAGATAAAGTTGTTGGTGTGTTTGTATACTGCCTGAAATAAAATGTACATTCTGATGATTTCGTCATCTTTAGATGACGTTGTTCGAATTATTAGTCATTTTGATTGAAATCCCCCTCTGTTTTGTGTACGTTGAAAGCCGACAATTCCTTAGGTGATACCTTCACTTCAAAATAAAAACGAATGACGTGGTCGGCCGCCTGTCTTGTTTTATTTTGAAAGTCTTACACTACTTATGCACCGGGACGGAACCTGGTAGCTTGTAGTGGTGGGAATTCCGGCTCTTTTAAGAGAGCAGGTTCTTTTGGCTCGGCTCACGAAAAAGATCCGGCTCTTTCGGCTCCCAAATGGCTCCTCAGTTTTGTTTTGTTTTTGCTTAAATTAATTAATTACCAAAAATCATGTAAACCTATGTGAAAAACGAATTAATCATGTAAAAAATGCACTATATCGTATATGTTTAAATTGCTTTCAAATTGCTGCTGTGGACTGCAAATTTCCCCATTGTGGGACAAATAAAGGTTTTCTGAGTCTGATTTTTATTTATATGGCTTGATTTATATGTGCACAGAGAGCATTCACTTACTTTGACTTTCCCTGTGGTTACACTGGTCTGATGATCAGCTGTCACTAATTTGCTTTTCATATTAATAATGCTATCATACCAACTAGTAAAAAATATTATTGAATAATAATAAAAGCATAATGTGAGTGTAGTGTGTGTGTGTGTGTGTGTGTGTGTGTCATACATATTAGCATATTTGACAATAAAGCTGACTTTGATAACATTTGTCTACCTTAACCCCCCCTCGCCCTTGTCCTCACTGCTGCGTGTGTCTGTTATTCTCCCCGCCCTCCTCTACCACGGATATTGACCAATCACGTGCGACTTTAACCGAAGACTGGGGTCGGGGAAGAGAGGGCAAAAAGTAGGCTCCCATTTCCGGCTCCTTGTTACGAATCGACTCTCTTCGTTCATTTCAGATATCCGGCTCTAAGAACCGGCTCGTTCGCGAACGACACATCACTAGAAGCTTGACGCGTTCGATCGTGGGAGGCCACCGCTTGGCGAGCAGGAGCGCCGAAAGACAAGGACCAAAAAAACACCAAAACATGGGGGTTAAACTGTACTACACCACAGTAACTGCCTCGCGAACGGTGAGTGGCTTCAACGACGGTCGCTAAACTTTAGCCCCCTTCCACCCTCGCTGTCCCCGCTATGCTAACAACGGCGAGGCTCGCGGCAGACACACCCAGCCAGCCAGCCCCATTTTGCTAGCTTACTTCGGGTGGGCCGCGCACGACAGCGGTGCTTGCTTGCGGTCGACAACCTTTTAAACATTTGAAACATTGCGTGTGTGTAAAAAAAACATTCTGACCTTAATTTCAACTCGATTTGCCTTACGGGTCATTTTGACCCGAATACAATCGTTGTACCTTCTTTTGTACAGCTTAATTGGAAGTTGGAATCAAAACGAAATTTAAATTGTCTATAGTTGGAGGTAATCTAGAAAAAGTCATCAAATGTCAAGTTTGAAAAATATCATTTATGCTGTTTTCGGGGGAAATTTTATAATAATAATAATAATACATTTCATTTATCAGCACCTTTCAAAACTCTCAAGGTCACTTTAGTCAAAGGATCATTTTTCTGTGGGTGAGCAGCGGCAGCCAGATGCGCCAGCCTTCACTGAACCGGGAATAACTCAAGTTAGCTAGCTAATAGATAACTAATAACTAGCTAGCTAGTTAGACAGCTAATAGATAGAAAATAGCTAGCTAGGTAGCCAGCAACGGTGACCCCTTTCAACCGGGAATAACTAAAACAGATCAACTTAGCCAGCCAGCTAATAGATGACTGACAGCTAGCTAGACAGCTAATAGATAGCTACCTAGGTAGGCAGCAACAGTGACCCCGTTCAACCGGGAATAACTCAAATAAATCAAGTTAGCTAGCTAGCTAATAGATGACTATGAACATCTGCTACTTGCGATAGTAGTCTTCCGCATATACGAGCAGAGGTCTGGCACTGTATTGGGTCATTTTTACCTGAAGACCACAAGAGGGTTAAGGCCATGATTTCAATCTGTGTGTTTTAATGCATGCAAATGTTTTCATTTATATTGCATTGGTAAAATACTTTTTTTAATGACAAACTATCTATTTTTATTCTGTGGAATATACATGCATATAAATCACTGCGAGACTAATAAAGGCAAATCCAATCCAATATATATATATATATATATAAAATGTGTGTTTGAACTCACCCCCCCCCCCCCCCCCCCCTTTTCCCCCCCAGGTCAAGTCCCAGCAGGCCGAAGTGATGCGGATCCTGGACAGCAAAAACATCCAATACGAGCTGGTGGACATCTCGGTCGGTGGCGAGTTGCGCGACGAGATGCGCAGCAAAGCAGGAAAGCCCGCCGCCGTCCCACCGCAACTCTTCAACGAGGACCAATACTGCGGGGTAAGTTCCACCTATGCCGTTGACATGTATTTTCGCTCTCGGATATCATGCGACATCAACATTCTTACTTTTTAAAAGAGTTGAAAGGGATATTCACCACACTAGAGTAAAACCCAAATAAAGCAAAAGTGCTCATCTTCTGAAGACAAACGTGAAGGACAGAGCGAGCATTAAAAAAAAATCCGCCGCCGTTGCTGGTACATACATACTGTCAGTAAATTGTCAACGTTGAGTCAAATCAGCTATTTGAGCTACTTCCGGGTTGAGTGATTATTAGCTCACTCTTAGCTAGCTAGCTTTCTATCTATTTGAGTTACTTCTGGGTTGCGTGATTATTAGCTAACTCTTAGATAGCTAGCTAGCTTTCTATCTATTTGAGTTAATTCCGGGTTGAGTGATTATTAGCTAACTCCCAGGTAGCTAGCTTTCTATCTATTTGAGTTACTTCCAGGTTGAGTGATTATTAGCTAAATCTTAGCTAGCTAGCTTTGTATTTGAGTTACTTCCAGGTTCGGTGATTATTAGCTAACTCTTAGCTAGCTTTCTATCTATTTCAGTTACTTCCAGGTTGAGTGATTATTAGCTAACTCTTAGCTAGCTTTCTATCTATTATAGATACTTACAGGTTGAGTGATTATTAGCTAACTCTTAGCTAGCTTTCTATCTATTTGAGTTATTCCCAGGTTGGGTGATTATTAGCTAACTCTTAGCTAGCTAGCTTTCTATTTGAGTTACTTCCGGGTTGAGTGAACGCTGGCACGTGTGGCTGCCGCTGCTCACCCACAGAAAAGCGGATCCTGTGACTGTAAAGTGACCTTGAGAGTTTTGGAAGTTGCTTAGAAATGAAATGGATAATTATTATAATCGACGCCCGAGTCTCGCACAAGTTTGGTGGTTTTTGGAGTTTGGCGCTAATAATTCATGTCCTCCCGCGCAGGATTACGAAAAGTTCTCCGAGGCGGTGGAGGAGGACAAGGTGGATCAGTTCCTGAAACTGCCATGAATCATAACCGTCCATCCTCAACCTTCCGTTAATCACACTGAAGCCCCTCGTTGACCCCCCCAATGTGATGCCATATTGACCAATGCCAAAACCCCTCCACATTCCTTTTTTTTTCTTCAGTGTTGGTATCAGCCAAACTTGTCTTAAAACGAATCGGCGTTATGGCTCCCGTCTTCATGACGTGGACTTGGTCTTTGAACCTTCACTGACCTGCATCCACGTGCTAACTAACATGCAAGACCAAATGATCGAAACAAAAAACAATCCTGTGATAATTGACAGCAATTTGATGTCGGGGCTCCCATTTGAGGGAAACTCTGACCTTGATTTTGATGCAAGTCTTCATATTTCGTTCAGTGCAGAAGCTGTGGGCTTTTGCTTGTTGACACGGACTGAAAATTCTTTGGTCCAAACAAAATGGCTTCCAAATCAATACCTGAGTCAATGAAGACCAATTGACGAAACCCCATTTTTTTTCAAGGACCAGACACTTTCCTTTTTGTTTTCTGTCACGATTCATTCTCCAAATAGTAGCACTTTTGATGCTTTTTTTTTGGGGGGGGGGGGGTGAAGTGGGGGTACTCTTGAGTTTTAGTAACGACTGCGTTTGAGGCTGGACCCACCCACCAAGTATTTGAAGCATCTTTGCCGTTAGCAAGTCAGGGCGAATAATGTGAAAACCAAAATGCATTTCTTTGCTCCAAACATTGGAGGATGTTTGGAATTCATTTCCTCCCTTTGCTAGCTTAGCTTGAAATGTTGTATTGTTGACTGAAAAGGACCACAAAAAACATGTAGTGTTTGACTGAAGCTGATCATGGCCGTCCGTGTCTATTCGGACGCGATTCACTGAAATATTGGACGTGATTGGAGGCGACGCACTTTTGATTTTGGGCGCCACGACTGACTGAATTGTTTCCTTTTTGTAACCCCGCGCGGATGGACGGATGTGGAAGTGCGCGGCGCCGTCTTGTAGTCGCATTCCATCTTGAAGCTCTGCGCTTTGTGTTTAGAGGGAATAAAATGGCGCTATCTTCCAAGAAGATTGTACGCTGTCATGTATGCTGTGCGGAATTAAAAAAATAGTGTTGGAACTAATGGCTTGCCCCCGTGGTGTGTGTTTGTATGTACATCAATATATTTTTGCCATCGAGTAAGTTGCCACTGACAGCATTTCTCATACTGACCAGCTGAGGGCAGCAATGTGCTGCCCGAGGACGACGAACAATATTGAATGAGAGCAGACTTCAGTAGTTTTTTCCAGATTTGTCACTATGGTTGTTTTTTTCTGGATAAAATGACAGTGTATCGTAAGGCATTTTTAGCCCAAAAAAACGACCATGTATAGTAGGGCATTTTTAGCTTGAAAATACGACCATGTTATAGTAAGGCGTTTTTAGGCGAAAAAAAAGACCATGTATAGTAAGGCGTTGTTAGGAAAAAAAAAAGACCATGTATAGGTAGGCGTTTTTTGCTGAAAAAAAAGACCATATATGTGACATTTTGGGGCTAAAAACACCTTACTATACACAGTGTTTTTTTGCCTTAAAAACGCCTTACTATACATGGTCCCTTTTTCGGCATAAAAACGATGTACTATAAATGATGTATGTATGTATGTATGTATGTATGTATGTATGTATGTATGTATGTATGTATGTATGTATGTATGTATGTATGTATGTATGTATGTATGTGTGTGTGTGTGTATGTGTGTGTGTGTGTGTGTATGTGTGTATGTGTGTGTGTGTGTATGTATGTGTGTATGTGTGTGTGTGTGTGTGTGTGTATGTATGTATGTATGTGTGTATGTATGTATGTATGTATGTATGTATGTATGTATGTATGTATGTATGTATGTATGTATGTATGTATGTATGTATGTATGTATGTATGTATGTATGTATGTATGTATGTATGTATGTATGTATGTATGTATGTATGTATGTATGTATGTATGTATGTATGTATGTATGTATGTATGTATGTATGTATGTATGTATGTATGTATGTATGTATGTATGTATGTATGTATGTATGTATGTATGTATGTATGTATGTATGTATGTATGTATGTATGTATGTATGTATGTATGTATGTATGTATGTATGTATGTATGTATGTATGTATGTATGTATGTATGTATGTATGTATGTATGTATGTATGTATGTATGTATGTATGTATGTATGTATGTATGTATGTATGTATGTATGTATGTATGTATGTATGTATGTATGTATGTATTACTATGTATGTATGTATGTTGGTATGTATGTATGTATGTATTTATGTATGTAAAACGTACGTACGTACGTACGTACGTACGTACGTACGTACGTACGTACGTACGTACATACACATACATACGTACATACGTATGTATGTATCAGTGCAGTGATTCTAACTGTCACCGGTGGTCCAGTGGTACACTCACTGGCTTTGGGTGCATGTGGTGCGTGATCAAATCCTGCCTAGGGATGTACTAAACATGGTCGTTTTTTTTTTTTTTTTTTTTTGGATAAAAACGCCTTACTATACATGGTCGTTTTTTGGGATTATAAACGCCTTACTATACATGGTCGTTTTTTGGGATTAAAAACGCCTTACTATACATGGTCGTTTTTTCGGATTAAAAACGCTTTACTATACATGGTTGTTTTTTGGGATTAAAAACGCCTTACTATACATGGTCGTTTTGTTTTTGATAAAAACACCTTACTATACATGGCCGTTTTTTGGGATTAAAAACACTTTACTATACATGGTCGTTTTTTTGGATTAAAAACGCCTTACTATACATGGTCGTTTTTTGGGATTATAAACGCTTTACTATACATGGTCGTTTTTTGGGATTATAAACGCCTTACTATACATGGTCGTTTTTTGGGATTATAAACGCCTTACTATACATGGTCGTTTTTTTTGGATTAAAAACGCCTTACTATACATGGTCGTTTTTTGGGATTATAAACGCCTTACTATACATGGTCGTTTTTTTGGGATTATAAACGCTTTACTATACATGGTCGTTTTTTGGCCTAAAAACGCCTTACTATACATGGTCGTTTTTTCGGATTAAAAACGCTTTACTATACATGGTCGTTTTTTTTGGATTAAAAACGCCTTACTATACATGGTCGTTTTTTGGGCTAAAAACGCCTTACTATACATGGTTGTTTTTTGGGATTAAAAACGCCTTACTATACATGGTCGTTTTTTCGGATTAAAAACGCCTTACTATACATGGTCGTTTTTTGGGATTATAAACGCCTTACTATACATGGTCGTTTTTTGGGATTAAAAACGCCTTACTATACATGGTCGTTTTTTCGGATTAAAAACGCTTTACTATACATGGTTGTTTTTTGGGATTATAAACGCCTTACTATACATGGTCGTTTTTTGTCGTTTATTGGTCGTTTTTTTGGTTAAAAACGCCTTACTATACATGGTCGTTTTTTGGGCTAAAAACGCCTTACTATACATGGTTTTTTTGGGCTAAAAACGCTTTACTATACATGGTCGTTTTTTGGGATTATAAACGCCTTACTATACATGGTTGTTTTTTGGGATTATAAACGCCTTACTATACATGGTCGTTTTTTTTTGGATTAAAAACGCCTTACTATACATGGTCGTTTTTTGGGCTAAAAACGCCTTACTATACATGGTCGTTTTTTGGGATTAAAAACGCCTTACTATACATGGTCGTTTTTTCGGATTAAAAACGCCTTACTATACATGGTCGTTTTTTGGGATTAAAAACGCCTTACTATACATGGTCGTTTTTTTTTTGATAAAAACACCTTACTATACATGGCCATTTTTTGGGATTAAAAACGCTTTACTATACATGGTCGTTTTTTTTGGGATTAAAAACGCCTTACTATACATGGTCGTTTTTTGGGATTATAAACGCCTTACTATACATGGTCGTTTTTTGGGCTAAAAACGCCTTACTATACATGGTCGTTTTTTTGGGATTATAAACGCCTTACTATACATGGTCGTTTTTTTGGATTAAAAACGCCTTACTATACATGGTCGTTTTTTTATGATAAAAACGCCTTACTATACATGGACGTTTTTTTGGGCTAAAAACGCCTTACTATACATGGTCGTTTTTTTTATGATAAAAACGCCTTACTATACATGGTCGTTTTTTGGGATTAAAAACACTTTACTATACATGGTCGTTTTTTTGGGATTAAAAACGCTTTACTATACATGGTCGTTTTTTGGGATTATAAACGCTTTACTATACATGGTCGTTTTTTGGGATTATAAACGCCTTACTATACATGGTCGTTTTTTTTTTATTATAAACGCCTTACTATACATGGTCGTTTTTTGGGATTATAAACGCCTTACTATACATGGTCGTTTTTTGAGATTATAAACGCTTTACTATACATGGTCGTTTTTTGGCCTAAAAACGCCTTACTATACATGGTCGTTTTTTCGGATTAAAAACGCTTTACTATACATGGTTGTTTTTTGGGATTATAAACGCCTTACTATACATGGTCGTTTTTTTTGGATTAAAAACGCCTTACTATACATGGTCGTTTTTTTTGGATTAAAAACGCCTTACTATACATGGTCGTTTTTTGGGCTAAAAACGCCTTACTATACATGGTCGTTTTTTCGGATTAAAAACGCCTTACTATACATGGTCGTTTTTTCGGATTAAAAACGCCTTACTATACATGGTCGTTTTTTGGGATTATAAACGCCTTACTATACATGGTCGTTTTTTCAGCCTAAAAACGCCTTACCATAACATGGTCTTTTTTCATCCTAAAAACGCCTTACTCTAACATGGTCTTTTTTTCAGCCTAAAAACGCCTTACTCTACAGGGTCATTTTTTCGCCTAAAAACGCCTTTCTATACATGGTCTTTTGTTGGGGTAAAAACCTAACTGTTTTTAGGCGGGGGAAAAAAACGAACATGTATAGTAAGGCGTTTTTAGCACGAAAAGAAAACCCACCATGTATAATAAGGTGTTTTAAGCCGAAAAAAAAGACTAAAAAAAAACACCGGTGAGCCCCATACGGTTCTGGAGCCGCAGCTTTTTCGCTGACATCCTAAAGTGACAATATGTCATTGGGGTTTGAATGTTTTTTCTTTTTAAATACCATAACGGACACATTTACCTGCCTGTCGAAGCCAATCACTTGTCAATTTGTCAGTTGACAAATTCGTTGCTCAACTGCAGGTGAAAGCCCTCCAGGTGTTCTTTCAGTTTTTCTCTCACGTCGTCACTCGGTTCTTCCCCCGGAGGTCCTTTCCCACTTGAACCGCCTCCGTTGCCAGAGTCCGGCGCGGGCATCGGGACGGCCCGGCCGACGAGGTCCTCAGGGGTCAGATCGTCCTGGGCCGGGTTTTCAAAGCGAACGGGGACCAGAACAAAGCGGGCCTCGGCGTGACTTTGGAGCCAAAGCGACGACTGCGGCGGGTCCTGATGATGAGACTCGCCTTCAAAGTCCGAAGGCCAGTCGGGCAAGCGTTGGTCGCTTTGGAATGCGAGCGGGAAAGTTTGAGAATTGACATGTCGGCTGAAGTCTTTCTGGGGATTTTTCACAGAGTCCCGACGGAGCGGTCGCTCCTTGTCCGTTTCTGACTTGGCGTCCCCTCTCCCGCAGTAGCAGCAGTACGTGTCGGCGTGGCTTCCTCGAGGGCGGCGGCGGGCCTCGCCCGGCGAGTCGTCTCGGCTCTGTCGCATCTTCTGCTGGCGGTCGCGCAGCCTCAGCAAGGAGCCCCGCAGCCGATTCTCCCGGCGGCGGGCGGCGTGCAGCTGCCGCAGCGTCTTCTCCAAGTAGTCCACGGCCTTGTCGTAGCGCCTCCGCCACAGCAGGGGGCAGAGCTGGGCGTAGCTGTGCTCCTTGGGCAGGTAGAACCCCGGCCGCGGGGGCAGTCGTCGCATGTACAGCGATGGTGAAACACAGCGAGGCGGCGATGCCGGCGAGGGCGAACGGCTCCTCTTTTGGGGCGAGAGGGACGCCCGACTTTCCGCCGCCTGGAGACAAGATCCATCTTGCTCGTCGCCGGTCTCCTCGGCTTCAGGCGAAGACTCGTCTGGAGTTGAATGCTCGGCGCTGCCCTGCTTGCTTGAAAAGTGGCCCTTTCTGCACAGTTGAACAGACACACTGATCTTAGCAAAGCAGGGTGATTGGTCGCGTCGCCCGCCATTGGTACAGTCGTCACTCGCAGTCGCACTTTCTTGGATGCCAACGGTCAATTGGATGACTTTTTTTCCCTTCACTTCCAAGCTCAAGGAAAATTAATTTGAATGCATAAACATGACTTGAGATGTGACTGTTGGGATCAACAAGTCTGGTCGGATAATAGAAATACATTTCATTTATAAGCGCCTTTCAAATCTCTCAAGGTCACTTTATAGTCACAGTTTTTTCTGCGGGTGAGCAGCGGCAGCCATACGCGCCAGCGTTCACTCAACCAGGAAGTAACTGAAATAGATAGACAGCTTGCTAGCTAAGCAATCGTTACCCAACAGATACCTAGCTAGATAGCCAGCCAGCTAGATAGCAAATAGATAGCCAGCTAGATAGCTAGCTAGCGAGCCAGAGCTAATAGATAGCAAACAGCTAGCAAATGATAATAATAATAATACTAATAATAATTTCATTTCTAAGCACCTTTCAAAATATTATGAGTATATAATAAAACTTACTTTGTAGTGAACATTAGCGCTTCAGACCCAACTATTTGGATTTAATAAAAAAAAAAAGATCATTCTCCATAACCTGCTTCCCCATCCCCATCCCACCTGTCTTGTTGTTTCAGGACCTTCCCCGGCCATTTGGAATTGCTCACAGACGAGGAACCAAACACTGTGGGAAAGGCATCTTCCCTCAGTCTCCTGATGCCACTTTAAAGCATGCACCCGCACACACACACACACACACACACACACACACACACACACACACAATAAGAACCACAGGTCATGACTTGTTATGTCACTCGTTTTTCACATCTCAATAGCGTGATCCCATCTGGATCGCAAAACATGAGGACTTCGCACATGTGTTAAAAAGTTCATGGTCAACAACTACAAAAACAACACTATAACTCCTTAAGATCTGCACATGTCCTTGTAAATTGCGGCAATGTTGTAATGATGAGTCATAGTTGATGTCTTGATGTGAACTGACCTGCAACTGGCCATCTCAAAGCTCTGTGGCGTGAAGTGCTTGGAGCAAAAGTAGACAAAGTCGGTCTGAGGCTCCCACGAGTCGGCACGGCGAGAGTTGCTGATCCACAGGTTTCGACGGGAGGCTTCTTTGGGCAACCTGTGGCATCAAATATTGACCGTTGGTGACGTCATCTACGGTCAATCTTTAGCTCAGCTAGGCGGAAATGATTTTTGTTTTTCCTGTGTGGACAATGCTTTGATATTACTTGTGGAATGTGATGCCAGCATGACGAGTCTCACGGTTGTCACGCGATTTGCAGCCCCCAGCAGAACAATGTCTGGGCATCTGAAAGTGGAAAAAAAGTGACAAGACAACATTTTTATATTGTCAAGTGTCTATCAAAATTACAAGGTTTTATATATTTTTTTCATATTATTTAATAAGATCACAAAAGTGGAAGCATTTTTATATGATTGTCCGAGTACATTTCGACAAACGTGCTTTGTTGACCCATCCTATAAGAACTACATGCGCACACACACTATTAAAAAAATGTTTCCCAGCGACGCATGCGCAGTGTTCATGTCGCTGTCATATGCTAAATGCTAATAGGGTCACCAACTCATCCAATTTCAGTCCGAACTACAAAAATAAGCAACGAATGAAATGACTACATGTATTTATAACCTAACAGCAGAAAACTTGCAATGTGAGTTTTTTATTCCCATCACGTAGTTCCTCAAGTTCTTGCCAACCGTCGTCGAGCTAACTTTCTGATGCTAATTCAGGCGAGTAGCAAACAAGTAGCAAGATAGGGCGAAACGAGCCATCTCACCAACGCGCCATGAACGCTACAGAACGGCATACACGTTTTGTTTTGTTTTGTTTTTTTCCTTCACGCTCAATAAACGACTTAACATTTGAGGGTTTCGTGGTGTATTTTTAAAACTATACCACCATGAGTCGAAGAGTTGACCTCAGGAAGATGGCTGCTGTGTGTTCCGTGTACCTTTTTCCGGTTTTAGTGATGTCACATTTTGGGGCGAAGCTACATTAAAAAAGTGACGTTGGTTTGCTCAGTAATTTTTACAACTAAACCACGACCGTAAAATAACATAAAACCTAATAAACGCGTATTTTTCAAAATACCATTTTAAAGTATCCGCCTTCCTAAAAAAACAAATATTAGCAAAGCACAAAACTAATAATAATAATACATTTCATTTACAATAACGTTGTTGAGTTCTCCAAATAGATGTTGTTTTCAATTTGTCGTTTTTCTAATTTAAAACAGATTTTCTTACAGACAATGTTTTTAGTTGTTCAATTACCTAAAACACTGTCTGTTTTAAATTAGATATCAAGTAGACAGGATTAACTTAATACAACTATTGACGTTTTTCATTTGTAAAAAGAATAAATGACATTCTTGTGGACAAGCTAGATATGACAGGATTACATTCTCCATGTGCACCTAATATTGTGGCCACTGAAATGATATCCCCGCGCATGTATGTAATAGAGTTTGTCTGCAGGTCACGGTCAGAGATGGGGGAGTGTGTGTGTGTGTGTGTGTGTGTGTGTGTGTGTGTGTGTGTGTGTGTGTGTGTGTGTGTGTGTGTGTGCGTGTGCGTGTGTGTTTTAATGCAGAGAGGCTGTCTGGAGGATGTGTCTGGCCAGCCCTCCCTTCCATTGTCCCCTATCCAGTCTTCCCCCACGAAGTTGGGGGGTGGGTGCATCATTTGTGTAAACCCCGAGGCCTCCCTCCCTCTTAGTTGTCAGACACGGATGCAAAGCGGCGCACGGACGGCACCTTTTTCTTCCGCCCCCTTCCGATGGCGAGGTTGCTGGAAGCTGAAACGGAGCCGCAAGCCGGCGGGATCCGCATGTAGCCGGGGGCTGCATGCGGAGGCTGCGGGCTGCCTGCAACGACGGCGGGTCGTCCCCCGTCTCCCCCCCTCCCTTGGAGCCACGGCTTCTCCGGCGTCCCGGCAGCCGTCTCATGCGAAACCCAGCGGCTCATTTGCGAAGCTCCAGCCCCACGCAGTCCAATGGTTATTGCCCTTGCAGCGGACCCCAGCCACAGGGCATGGATATATGTAAGACACCTCCCTTGTTTTCTTGTTTGTTTGTTTACTCTTAGATATTGTCCATTTTCGCACCAGAGTTCAAGGCTAATATATCCATTTGAATATGAACGGCCAAATAATGTCTGCAGGTGTATCCCAAGCTGGACTCAGCATCAAAATGAGAATCAGAAAGCCTTTAATAGTCCCACCATGGTGATATTTGCATCTACAGCAGCAAAATCGCAGTGCACTTTCCACTGCCTGATGGCATTATATGCGTTCATATATTGGAAGGTTTGTGTGTTGGAGTCTGCAGTTTAGGGAGGATGCCTGTTCTGCAGCAATTTGTGTCTTTTGGTCATGATTGGCTGCAACGTCGATAACAATATAATGCACTAAAATAGAATGAAAAAAATCCCCAAACATTCTAATGGTCAGCAATAGTTGAGGGCAGGGGGTTCAGTCAACATATTTTTGCTCAGTGGACGGATAATATCTGCATTGTTATGTGCAGAATTTCCCCCATACTATAATTCGTGTATCGTTGTGCCTAAAGAAGTGTCCGGAAAAGCTGAATGGAAATGTGCAGGTGAAAAGAAAGTGATGCCGTGAGCATTTGTGGCTTTTTAAGAGCAGCTTGTGGTTTGTTAGCTTGTTTAGTTTTATTTCCGTGTGTAAACACGTCATCCATCAGGTTGTTTACAGTACTTGAACACACCGAGCAACTCCTCCAATGACTCAAAAAGAAAATCCTGAATTAACGACAGGCAGATAGATGGAGGGAGTCGTTTTTCTTGGTGTTTAGTTTGTCTGCGTTAGAAATAGATGGGACCATTTGGATCGCAGGGGGAGAACTGTCGTACAGAAAGAGACGTCACAATTGTTTCGCATTTGCTCACATAATGCCTATTTTCTTCAGCGTTAATTCACCATTTTGCCAACTGTGGTGCAAATAGAGTGATTTTTTTTCAGTGGGGGACATGCAGAGACGACAATGCTGATTTTTGTGGCGGTGGGAACAAGCCCGGATGGGACAGGCGGGGGGGGGGGGGGGGGGTTGTCACTCAACAAAACAACAAACCCAGCAGCAAAAACTCACGTTCAGATTTGACTTGCAATGCACCAGACTCCTCAAATCCGTCTGTCTGTCTGGGGGTGGCTCCTCCCCCAAGGCTGGGGGGTAGATAGGTGGGGTCAAGGGTGAAAGGTGAAGGTCTGTGAGCCGGGGTCTGTGTCTGATTCTTTTGTCTTTTTTTTCCTGCCTCTTGTTTGTTTGGCACCACCAGACATTTTTTTCTTGCTGTTGAACAAAAAAAAAAAGCTCATCAACATGCAGTGTTGACCTTGATTGAAATGAAGGTCAGAGAGGCAAGATCACGGAAAAGGCGTCCCATTTGCATGCGGCATTTTTTGAATATTAGATTGGGATTAGGGACGGAGCTAATGAGCCAGATGGTGTCTGATCTGCTGGGCCTTCGCTCGCTTTGACGAGCCCTCCAGTCATTAAACTGTGTGTGTGTGTGCGCATTGTGTCTAGACGCGTCTGGGTAATAAAAGGCCCAATAAATGAACCCCCACAACCTAGAGCACATGGCTCATCCAACCCCCTCTCTGTCCCCTGCCATCCTTCACCCTTTTGAGTTTTCCAACACAAGGACTTCCTTCTTTTAAATCAAGCCCTAAAAAGCAAGGCGGGACTAGAGGTAAAATGGGGCCCCAAAAATCCAGTCCAAGCCTGACGTGACCTGGAAATTTGGGTCGGGTCGGGCTTAAAGGAAAACCTGTGTCCATAATTTGTAATATTACTTCAAATGACTTCTACTGAGCGTATTTTACAAAGATTCCACGGCATATAGCTATAGTTTCCGTTTTAAGACTCGCGCTGAATATTCAGGAAGTCTTGTTTTCGAGTTGATGACGATGCCATAAGTGACGTCACTGAAGGGATGCCCCTGACCGAGAAAGCGACACACAATGCGTTTTGAGTACTTTGTTTGGTCTAAAAACTTCGTGTTGATCCGCATAGATGGAGAAATTAGAAGGAAAACATAAATAATGCGATGGTGAATCGTTGTGTGTTGCACCAAGACTACTATTTGATACCAGTTGACACAAATTCCCAGCAGACAAATCAGCCCATTTGCAGCGGAGCTTGGGCATCTTGTGCATTTTCTGGGACGCTACATTAGAGTCCTGGCGGCTCGAATTGATATGGAAGGACTTCTTTAATCAATTGCAAACATTTATGCTTTCCTCTTCAGAACTATTTGAATAATATTCATAACTGGATGAGTAACAAGAAAGCATCTTCTCCGAATCTGAAGCCGTTGTTTTGATTCTCGAGCAAGACAACACCTCCTGGCGTGACGTCACGAACAAGGGGGCGGGACCTTCTGAAATTGAAACTTTCTGAGGTCATTTTGAAGTAGTTTTGGGACACTTTAACTCATTTTATTGATGTTTTTCATTTGACTAAAAATATCAGCCTGCGTGTTTTGGGTATTTTAGATGCTATAAAACGTTTTCAGATGTTAGTTAAACCAAAAAAATTGTGTCGGTTGTCCTTTAATATCTTACCACTAGGCAGGATGTGCATCGTGATTGTGAAGGTGTTAATACTTGATTGAGATTTGCCGAGAATATGAGCAACACGGTGGAGTCGAATGTCTGATTCAAACTCAAATGGCGGCCTTTTCTCTGTGTTTTTGCTCGTGGCTTTTTGGGACTTGTCGTCCTGATACGCACCCCTCCCAAATTTCATGGCGCGACATCAATCTGGATTCAAGGGCAAAAACTCTCAGTCTCAAGTGGATGCGGCTCATCTTTTCAACTAAAAAGAAATAAATAAAGAATGATAATCACATTTGCTGATTGTGTCCATGATTGTAAATGCTTTGTAAATTCATGTCACCTTCTTTCCGATGTGTCGCATGCCCGCAGCTGAACTGGAGCTGGTTCAGATAATACTTATCCTGCTGGCGATGAGCGTGATGGTGGCCGTGGTGGTGTGCCTTCTCATCCATTACCGCCTGGTCGCCCTGTCCCTCCTTGGCCGACTCGGCCACGCTCAGGAAGTCCCGACGGAGGAGGTGCGATGGGTAAGTGGAAAGAGAAAGAGAAAGAGCGGGTGAACATGACTTGAGTTTTTTTCCTCAACCTATTTGGATTTTGGGCATCATCTTATGACGGGGGTTTTAGATAGAACATCGAGAAGAGTCTAATGCAGGGGTGTCAAAGTCATTTTTTGCCGCGGGCCACATTGTAGTTATGGTTTCCTCTCGAGGGCCGTCATGCATTTGGGGAACCCATTAGAATGTTTAAATCCCTTCAAATATTACATATAGAGCACACAGCAAATTAATGAATAACTCGTTTTCAAATCTGAAGTCAAGAATAATGACTTTTATTGTGGTTGACATCCAAAAATATGACATTTTGACTCAGATTTTAGCAATCATCATGGAATTTAACAAGTTTGATTTGCTTTCGCGGGCCGAAATAAATGATGTGACGGGCCGGATTTGGCCCGCGGGCCTTGACTTTGACACCTGTGGTCTAATGGTTTCTTCTCCCATTTTTTTTGGTCTGCAATTCCTGGCTTCCAGATCACCCCCGCACACCGCCACTTGTGTCGCTTGCAGCCCACCGACATGCGGCGGGAGGCAGTCAACCTGCCCGCCATGATCTGCTTGCCCGTCGCAAAGGAAAAGGAGACCCGTAAGACCCCCCGCTGCTCCCACCGCCAACATCCGGAGCTCAAGTGCGCCTGTATTTGCGCCCCTCCCAACCGGAACATCCTCACGGACAATGACGGACGCAGCGCTGGCCCGCCGGCAGTCAAAAGCCATTCGGGGAGCAGCGGCCAGAGGTCCCAGAGCCCCCCACCTTCCTACAGTGTGATGATAGAAGACTCCTTTTATCAAAAAGCTCTCCCAAGTCCGAAAAGGTTGCAAACCAGCTGGAGCGCTGTTGAAAATACAACCTCCACTGTGGCTGTCCCACATCATTCCTCGGTCACCTGATAGACTCAACCAAACGTTTACTATGTGATGCTTAAATGTGATCCAAAATGTTCTATGCGGTGCAAAAAAAAATGTTTTTTTTCTTGTGTTTTTGTTTTCTATTTTTATAAGCTTTTCCTTGTCTTTCTTGTCTACTTTTTGACTGAGTGCCCTGTCATGACTCACAGAATGTACTGGGCTTCATCATGCAAACGGCAGCTGAAGTTGCACAGGCGATGCTTCTGCTTTTTTTTTATAACTTTTCAAGCTGCTAATGCTTTTTTGCTTGAGTCCGAGCTGCGCATATCGTATACTTTTATCACGTTAGAGCCAGAGGCAATTTTCTTTTTTTTTTTTTTTACACTAACGGTGACATGAATGTCACCATCTCAAGCACTTTTGCCTCCGAATCAACAAAACACAGGAAGGAGGAGGACGCTTCCTCCATCAAAGCCATGCACAGCCATGTCCTCTCGTCAGTGCGATTGACCTAATCACTGCTGATCTGAGTTCAAGCTACAAGAATAGAATGCTGAAATCGAGAGGAAAAGAAATCCTTGTTGTTTACATGTTCATGTTATTTAACAAATATGCTGTATTTATAAGGTGTAGCAGTTTACAATAAAAGCTGAAAGTGATGGGGAGTGTCATTACGTATTCAGGCAGACGGAAAACCATCCACTTCCAAAATCTGTCCTTCTCAACCTTTTATGACATAATGATAATCTCCAGTAAATTTGAAATGTACACTTTACGAAACATATGTTGATTTAATTGTACAACAAAATACTGGCTTTAAATATTATTAGCATTATGTAACCCTGATATTGAAATATTAAATGAAAAATAAAACAACTTCTTTTTCTTTCGGCTTTTCCCTTCAAAGGGTCGCCACAGCAAATCAGTGTCCTCCATCTTTAGAGGTTTGATCCGCACGTTTGTTTTGGCCAAGCTTTTACGTCGGATGCCCTTCCTGACACAACCCTCTGTATTTATCTGGGCTTGGGACCGGCACAAGAAGGCTTATGTCCCTTTGTGGCTACAGAACAAGCAACTCGCTCGGTAAAAGGCTCCCAAACACAAAATGGTCATCGGCACAGCAACATTCAAAAAAGCAAAAACCATACTCACCATTTGATGACAATGCTCTGATCTTACCGTGAAATGGGCATCTGTTTCCCTACATTACATCACAAACTGAACTTCAAAGTCCTTTAGATGCTTTATCTTCCAGTCACAGTATATATATATATATATATATATATATATATATATATATATATATATATATATATATATATATATATATATATATATATATGATCATCTCTTTCCCTCTATTACAAAAGTCCTTTAAGCACACATAAGCTAAAAACTGCTAAATTAACTCAACAAAAGTAGCACAATTCTTAATCCAGTACTAAATTAAATTAATTTCAGGAGGGACAGGAGGAAGCTATTGTTTCAAGAACAAAGATAAATGCATCAGTAACGGAGGACCGAACCCAAAAATAAATTCCTCAAAATACATAATGTAAAAAAAAAAAATCGAGTTTATTTTAAACGCAGTCGACGTGGGGAAAAAAGGCGTATCAACGCCAATACGTTAGAGGGCGCTCTAAAATTGAAGCGCCACATGCAGCCCCTCCTGGTACACGTCATTCCAACTGGAGTTTTTACTTGCGCGCATGCGCGTCAGCAATTTCTTCGTTACTCGGATCTGCAAAAGGCTACAGAAGGTAACCACCCGTCCTTGCCTTTTCTTCTTTTCCTCATCAAATTGTGCTCTCTAGTCGACATTGTCACTTTTAGAACAAGACGATTAAATGGAATTTTCCGGACGGTTTGTCAATGAATGGCGCTCCAAGTGTAACTGTCATGTTTTTTGTTTTTTTTTTAACGGAGGTGGTCCTGCTTGGTCCACGTAAGCGTGTCCGATTCAATCTAGCGGAGTTTTAGCGAGATAAACTTTAGATAGTCCATGTTTTTTAAAGAGTATAAATAAATAAATAACCTGAATGGCGGTGAAATATAATGTTGGCCAACCCTCGAGTGTTTACTACATTTGACTTTTCTTGCTGACCACGTTGTTAGCGCTGCTTCGCTCTATATTCTTGATTTCTACGTTTGTGTTTATTATCATAAATAATAATAATAATAATAATACATATAACACCTTTCTTCTTTTTCTTCTTTTCCTTTCGGCTTTTCCCTTCAAGGGGTCGCCACAGCAAATCAGTGTCCTCCATCTAATGATATGTTAATATACAGTGCTACCGTTGTGACATGCTTATAAAAGAGATCAAATGGGAGCGTCAACTTGGGAACGACCATATGACACAAATGTACATGGGATGAGATTGTCTCTTACTTACAAAGATAAGATGATGATGATTTTGATTCCAGATGATGAAGATGCTGCACGCCTTTTTGGTCCTGGCGCTGCTCGCCCTGGGCTCTGGAGAAGAGGGCGCTCGTCTGCTTGCATCCAAGTCCTTGCTCAACCGCTACGCCGTGGAAGGGCGAGACCTGACCCTGCAATACAACATATACAACGTGGGCTCCAGGTGGGAATGTGTCCTGCAGTCCGTGGGTAGGAGTGGGGGGGTGGAATGATTGTGACGGTTTTTTTTTTTGCTCAATATTGAGGTTATTTGAATGATTCATTTCAGCTCATGTAGGCTATTCTGTTTGTATGTGTATGTTAAATGTCCTATTAAAAATGGTAATTTGTGTCATAGCGCCGCTTTGGAGGTGGAGCTGTCAGATGATTCTTTCCCACCTGAGGACTTTGGAATTGTTTCGGGAATGCTAAACGTGAAATGGGACAGGATCGCACCGTATCCTTGAAAGCAAATGTCGATTTTGGATTTTGTTCCTCACGCTCAAGTCGTAAAATCTGGGACACGAAACACACCTCCGTGTTTGCAGGCTGTACAAATGCACGATTGAGGGAGCGGAAAAGGCATATTTTCCGCTTACGTTTGTGGACTTGCAACGGATTTCTGGTTAATGATGTTGAAATCTTAACTTGGGGGATGTTCAGAGCCAGCAACGTGTCTCACACGGTTGTGCTGCGTCCACTAAAGGCCGGCTACTTCAACTTCACCTCGGCTTCTGTCAGTTACTTGGCTCAGGAGGGTGGTCAAGTTGTGGTACAGACATTTAACATTTGAGGGAAATGGAGCGTTAAAGTTGACGCTCAAGTGACGGCTGTTTTGTTTTATACATCTTGCAGGTGGGCTATACCAGCGCTCCCGGCCAGGGGGGCATTCTGGCTCAGAGGGAGTTTGACCGCCGCTTTTCCCCACATTATGTAAGCCACAAACACACACGTTTCCACTTGTGTTGTCTCTCTTTTTGCTCACCTGTTTTGTTTTTCTAGCTTGACTGGGCTGCCTTTGGTATGATGACTCTCCCTTCCATCGGGATCCCGCTTCTCCTCTGGTACTCCAGCAAGAGGAAGTACGACTCGCCCAAACCTAAGAAGAACTGAGAGAAAAAAAATACACCTTTATGATTCTTTTTATTTGGGTTTCAGACTGGAGAGGCAGGGGGTGGGTGGTCCTTAAGTGTTGATGTGGGCGCTGGAGGTCTGAGAAGCTTAATAACCCATATTGGGGTGGGGGGGTCAAAGGTGCATCAGTGATGACATGAATGCGAATCAGTTCATGAGAGAACAATTACAGTGCCGCTTCCCACTGTTTATAACTCAGTTCTGAAGATGTTTGACATCAGTATAAATAAAAACAAGGTGTTTTTTTTAATAAACCTGGATCTGAGTGGTTTTGTGTGTGTCCTGTGATACTCTATTACTAAATAGAAATCGACCTTCAGGTCATGGGCGACACTCGTGAGAAAAGTCATCTGACTTTTTTTTAATCACTTTAGTTATGTATGGTCCTTACATCTGCTTTGTCTTATTTCCCACTAAGGTACGTTTGTACACAAACAGCTTGAAATAAATGATTCACCAATTGTGTTTTTAACCATAAAACTGAGGTAAAACAGTATACCACTAACACATTTCATCTAAATTATGATCGGCATAGTATGCTGTTTTGTATCAAGTTGATCCTATATTGACCATCGGTAGACTGTGTATTTTAACTGAATTAAGTAAATAGTTTACCAGATTAATCCATCTTTTTCGTGTATTTGACGGCGCACGAAGGAACGACGCGGCCCTTCACAATAAAGCTAACATTGCTTAGAAAGGAACACGGTTAAAATCTTACAGTGTAAAGGGAAAGCGTAGAATAAAAAAACTATGACTTTAATATGTCTATTTACATTACATTTAGTTAAGACTTATAGTGCGCTTTTTGAAGCAGCTTCGATTTTATTGTGAAAGTGGGCGTTGTTCATTCATGCGCACTTGACACAAAAAAAAAGAGGCATCAGTGAAATATTTCCAGTGAAATTCAAATACACGACGACGATACCCGAGCGGGATGCACCGTATTGACCTCCCACTCGTCGTCGTTAGAAGCCCAAAAAGTCCCGTATGTTCTGACGATATTTCGGACGTGACATTAGCGAGAGCAGTTTCCGCATTCCCAACCTCCAGGCGACGTCGTTCGCCGTCGCGAGGTGGACTGTAGATATTCGGGGAGCATTTTGGCACGAGAGCCCAGCACACAGCATCGCACCACCCGCCGGTGAGTAAGATCACTGACCCCGCGTACAATCACGAATTGTTCGCCCAGTGACATTTTGGGATATTTCGAAATCGCTGGTATTTGTATTGCGCTCGTTTCCTTGACAAGTCACAACAGGTTGACATGTACTCGATGTACATGTTCGGACAATACACACGCAAGTATTTGAATATTTTCACTTTAAAACGTGTCTTTTCTGTTATGGAACTTAAAGAGACAGTCTTGCATTTCACAGCTCATAAGCCACAAAGGTTGCATGTTTTCAGACTCCTAAAAAAAGAGTCTTCATATTTTTATGTCAGCCGGTGCCAAAACAAATCATTTTCAAAGCACTGAAATGGTTTGTGTTCAGAATACAATCCGTGCCTGTTTTAGCCCTTCAAGTTTTTTGGTTGCGTCCTATCACGATCAAAATGTGCAGCAATTACAAGTTCATAACTGAGATTTTGGTGTTGGGTGGCATTTTTTTTTTCAGAAGATTTCGACTCACTTTTGAATACAAATCCTCAATTTGATGCTTTGCTGCCCACATTAGGTCGTTGTCGGAAGTTCTAGGGAGCGGTGCTGGGTGAGTTTTGGTGGGGTGGCGTTACTGATCTCTAAAATAAACACTTTTTGCAGTAGAATACATCAAATTTAGAGCTTTTCCTGATTGTTGAGGATCTTGAATTCGAGGAGTATGGTTCCTTAAGATTGAACACTGCGCTAATGATGAATTGAAAGGAGAGTAAAAATCACAGCCTGCTGACGATAGGATGACGAGTTGACAGCGGGGGTGCGACATGCCAAGCAGGAGGCCCAACGACCCGTGATTGTCAAGTGGACGACATTATTCGATCAAAACGGGACTCGTCATCGGAGTTTCTTTGGAATGACAATTTTGTAGCATGTCATAACAAGGCCGGGGAAATTTCCCACTCTTCTGTCGATGCAATAAAATAAAAGCAATTAGGTGACTAAGGCATCAGAGGAAATGAACAATCGGCATTACAAGGAGACTGGACATGCCTTCGTTTACTGGATTTCAACAGAACATGCCAGACAGAAAAAGAAGCGTTTGAAAGTCAATGCAAGATTGTGGATAACACAACATTACAAACATCTCCTGGCACTCTGTTCTGTCATTCTGAGTTCAGTTAGCACCCTGTCTTTTGTGTCTGTGTGTGTGTGTGTGTGTGTGTGTGTGTGTGTGTGTGTGTGTGTGTGTGTGTGTGTGTGTGCGTGCTTTGCAAAAACACCCCGGCCTAATGGAGTAAGGCTCAAGTGGTTTAACTGTAGCTGCTTGCCGCAACTACTTAAGTCAGACAAAAGAAGAGGAAGTTGAGCTGATGTTCTTATACTTTTGAGGTGGGTTGCGCTGTGACTAGGGAGTCGGGGGGGGGGGGGGGGGGGGACAGCAAAAGTTAAGTGCTGCCATCCCGAAGTGACAAAAGTCCTAGCTGCCCCTCATGTGTAATTAATCGGTGGTGTCATCAGTATGGCACCATTTCTGGCTTTGTCAATTTTTTGAGATTTCAAAGTTTGTTGATATCGAAAACAATACTTTTCAGGATCTCAAATAACTATGTTGTTATCTTCTCATTCTGTACAAAAAAAACATTTTCTGCAATATAAGGCGCACCTTCAACGAATGACATTTAAAAAGCTTTTTCATACATAAGGTGCACCGCATTATAAGGGGTACCTTCAATGAATGACATCTTTTAAAACGTTTTCCACAAAAAAACTTTTCCTGTTACTGTAAAGTGACCTTAAGAGTTTTGCACAGCGCTTATAAATGAAATGTATTATTATTATTATTATTATTATTAGGCGCACTGGATGATGAGGCGCATGGACAGCTTTTGAAAAAATATTTTCTTTGAGGTGCGCTGTGTAGTGCAGAAAATACAGTATTTTTTGGATACCTTTTAGCAAAAAAGAATCTCTCCATTGCCAACATTGATCATATCCTGTGAGTTGGTCATAAACGTTTTGGTTGCTGGTCTTTGTTCAGGTGCAGCCGTCGCGGAAAACCATGCGCCATTTGTGGTTTCATCCAAATGACCCGTCGGCGGACAAAGATTAAGGGAAGAACCCGTTTGAAGTGACTCGACATGGCCATGTTCAAGCCTGAGAATGTGGAGGACTTCTATGAAATCGGGGAGGTGCTGGGGAGGTAAGGACGCAGGCCATTTAAAAACCATGCCAAATATAAACACAAGGGGCCCAGGAACGTAGCCGTGCGGGATCCCTTTTGGAGTTTTCTGTACCTGAAGCTGTGTGTTCCCCGTCACTTCTTTCCTCCTGCACAGCGGCCATTTTGGCGAAGTCCGTCGGGTCCGAGAGCTGTCCACGGGGACGTACTGGGCGGCCAAGTCTGTGAAGCTACGCAAGACCTCATGCAGCCTTCTGGGCCTGGAACGGAGCCGCGTGGAGCGGGAAGTGGAGGTGATCCAGGCCCTGCAGCACCCCAACATCATCGCCCTCAAGGACGTCTTTGAGAGTCGCGCCGAAGTGGTGCTCATCCTGGAGATGTGAGTTGACAAGATGTTAACAAGGGGGTGCGTGTGAACGTGGGATGTCTTTGCACCACCGCAACTATTCCAGACCAAAAAGTCACTCCATACCCGAACTGGTCTGCAAATCCGCTCCGTCTCGATCACAGCGTGAGCGGCGGCGAACTGTTTGACTTCATCGCAGAGAAGGAGATGCTGACGGAGGACGAGGCCATCAAGTTCATGAAGCAGATCCTGGACGGGCTGGACTTCATGCACAGCAAGGACATCGGCCACTTTGACCTCAAGGTAGCCACTTTGAGGATATGGATGGACAAAACCAGCTGCAAGTATTGAGCTGGCTACGTCTGCATTCGTTCAGCCAGAAAACATCATGTTGTCGGACAAAGACGCGCCGCATCCCAACATCAAACTCATCGACTTTGGCCTGGCCCACCAATTTCTACCTGGCGAGGAGTACAAGAGCACCAGTGGCACCCCTCAGTACATCGGTCAGCCTCATACCTTTTATTTACGATGCCTGAACTTTTGTCTTGTGAATTCAAAATGGTAGCGTTCGTCACGTTTTGAAAAAGCAAAATTGTCAGCTGCAGTAGGAACAGTCAACTCGTTCTGTCAAAGTTAGCGTCAAATAGTCTTGCACCACCTAGTGGCCCTACAGTAGAATTAAGCACTGCATAAAAGGAAGGGGGGAATGGGAAAAATGAAACCCAGCGTCTTGGGGGGCCTCATTTCTTTTGGATTCATCCAATAGCTGTTAGGTGATGATTGACACCAGCGCTCCTGTTTTTGTCCCATCTTGTCCAGCCCCGGAGGTGATCAATGGCGAACCCCTGGCCACGGCGGCGGATATGTGGTGAGTCCTTGTGTGTCCTCCGTGTTGTCCTGCACAACGCGATTCTTCAAGCACACAGTCACCCTTTTGATATTCTTTTGTGTCCTCTTCAGGAGTATCGGCGTCATTACGTACATACTGTAAGTATGGAAGTCTTTGGCCTGGAGTAGACTATCAGGTCGTGGTTTTACAGTCTTGTCCATACGCTGCGTCCATAGATTGAGTGGCATGTCGCCCTTCCAAGGCCACACAGATGAAGACACGCTAAGGAACGTCCTAGCCGTGGACTACAAGTTTGACCCGCAATGCTTCAGCACCACCAGCTGCACGGCCAAAGACTTTATCCAGAAACTCCTGGTCAGGAATCCCAAGTAGGTACAGTTCCCTCCATGAAGCGTCTTCTCCAACTGGTCCAGAATGCTGCTGCTCGCTTCTTGACTGATACTCTTAAGAGAGAGCATATACCCCCGACTCCGGCATTGGCTCCCGAAACATTTGAGAGTTCTTTTCAAAGTCTTATTTGTTTTCAAATCTTTCAATGGCCTCTCCCAGCTCATCCATCCCTACATATCTTCCAACTTGATCTTGGTTTCACTCTCTTTGTGACTGCTTTATTTCCTGAATAGGATACCTGTCCATGTTAAGCGTTTTTTTCCCCCAGCTTCAGCTGTTGTTAAAGCGCAAGATGGATTATATTATATTGGATTATGCATTCTTATTGCAATAAGTTTATGCAATTGTGACAAACATGTTCAAATCTGAAAACTAGATCTCAAATAAAAGGTAAATAAATGTGTGTTCCAGTGAAAGACTGACAGCCAAGGAGTGTCTCCTTCACCCATGGATCAAGGTCATCGATGTTGCATGCTTCTCCGCCATAATGTTTTTTTTTTGTTTCTTTGTTTTTTGTGCTGACTCGCCTGTTTCTGTTGCAGCCGCTGACGCGCCAACAGAAAGCCAACAGGAATCGATCGTCCATCAACATGAAGAACTTCAAGAAGTTCAACGCCAGAAGGAAGTGGAAGGTACACAATACGTGTATTTGTATGGGTTTTTTTTGGCACACGTGATGCTCTTGTAGGTTTTTTTTGTACATTTGAGCATGTTTTCGCTCCCTCCAGATGTCCTACAACATGGTTTGGATCTGCAACCGTCTGGTCCGTTTGAAACTCTTGTGTAAAGGCAGCTCGGATGCACCTGAGGTAAATATCCATACGCTGAGAAGTCATTTCATTAGATACACCTGGACGAGCCCGCCACATTTGACACTGCAGATTTTTAAGACTTCTTTTGAACATGCATTGGTCTAAATTTCAGAATTGATATAGACTTTGAAATCCAATTTAGAGATGCACGGGGGGGGGGCACTGAGTTCTCTTGGAAGCAGAGAAGCTGCTTTACTGAGCTGGGATCATAAAGCATTGTTCACTGTTTTTTATGCCCTACAGAGACAATGTGAAAGTGATGCGGAGGACACAGAGAGCAAACCTGCGTCGTTGCTACGAAGACGTCTCAGTAGCAGTTCCTAGATCCTGCCACAGATTAGAGTTAATTCCTAAATTATATGCGTCTGGAGTTATCTGATCTTGAAATGGGGTGGCTGTACAAAAGACAAATGCTGCTCCCTCGTAGAAGGCAAAAAAGGCATTTTTTCCAATAGTTCCCACTCCTAAAAACAAGTACAAGCGTGAAAAGCAAGACCTTCCCCTTGTTTTTAATACAGTGAGAAAGAATGACAGAAAAGGGTTGACCGGGACCGAAATGACGCGCTTGAGTGAGATTTAGCACAAAAAATGTGAGAAAGAGCTGAAAACATGTCGCAGAAGAGGAAGAGAAAGGGGCACATTGGAGGAGGAGAGCGGAGCTTCCCTGGTGTTTAGCTAGAAAATACAAAGGACAGTTTGAAAAGGAAAAAAAAGGACTCCAACTTTCCATCAATGTGAAGCGTGTGACTTACATGGAGGTCATGTCATTGAGCGCATGGTCCAGTTCCTCGCTGATGGCTTTGTACTTGAGCTTCTGCGCGTACAGCTCGTCTAGGGGAGGAAAAAAGGGAACGCAACATGGGATGCTTTTCCGCCGCCGCACGACGGGAAGGATCAAAGCTTGATTGGATTCAAAACAGGATGTGGGGATGACGTTTTATCCGTGGCAAGGCCTTCTCTGCTGGCCTCGAAATATCTGAATCACAGACTGATTCATTCTATTTTGTCCATAAATTCTGTTTCAATAATTTCAAATTGTCTTTCAGCTTCCTTTCACAACTTTCCCCCTGTTGCGCTCCTTTCCAGACGTGTGTTTTCGTATTGAAGCATTTAAGCAATCCCATTTCAGCCATTTGTGACCAGGGTCAGAAATCCGCCTAGACACCTTCACTATTAGTTCTGCAGACTCTGGAGCATAAAAAAAATAAATGCCAGCGAAGCAGTTGCTTTAACCAATCAGAATTTGAGTTGGCAACCCAAGGCCTGATCGGAGGTGCTAGCAACATCAAGAGTTTTCGCAAATTATTGGCTAGTCACATGATTGGCTAGTAGCTAGCCAATCATAGTAAGTCTAGCCGCGAGTGCCAAGCGCATACTGGTCAGAGCTAGCACATGCGAGCTGCATAAGAAAAAACATTTTTATGTTGAATTGTTTTGGAACAATTGTTTATTATGATTTTTCCCCCTTACCTTCCAGATCATCGATAGTCTTCTCCAGCTTGGCCACAGACCTCTCGGCAAACTCTGCTCTGGTCTCGGCCTGATCGGTAGACACAAAAAACAAATTGTCATCGGTATATTTATGGATTGAAGCGATTTGAAGAGTAAAACTAAAATACAGCCTGCCGCACCTCTTTCAGTTTATCTGTCAGGATCTTGATCTCTTCCTCATATTTGTCCTCCTTCTGTGAATACTGCATGGACAAATGGACTTGGATGAGGGCGTGAAACGGCGCGCATCATATTTGTGCTTTGTTGGGATTGCTTTGAGATCTTTCCGAGTCTCGCCGGTTTACCTTCTCCGCCTGCGCCTCCAGAGACTTGAGGTTGTTGGTGACGTTCTTCAGTTCCTCCTCCAGCTCGGCACATTTACTGGAAGTGCGTGTGATATAACAAAGACACCAGGTAAGTGGATAACGAGTAAAGTAAGTTGGTTGGGGGGCAGGGTGTATGTATAAATGTAGATAGGTAGCTATCTTGACAGATGGGGAGCTAGCAAGCAAACTAGGTAGCTTACTAGGTATGTGGCTAACTTGATCGGGAGGTAGATAAATCGGCAAGTTGAGAGGTCGGTCGGCAGATACATTTGTAGGTAGGTAGAAAGCTAACTAGTGACCATGATTGATCGGTGGGGAACAGGAAAATCTTGCAGCAAGTTTCAAAAGTCGAGACTTGAATGAGCACTCACGCCTCAGCCAGCTCGGCTCTTTCCTCCGTACGCTCCAGTTCACCTTCTACGATCACCAGCTTGCGAGCCACCTGCGCCACACCGACATGGCCGTGGTTAACGCCTCCTTGTTTTCCTGGCGGCAAGTCGTTAGTGCGACATCAAAAGTCCGACTCACCTCCTCGTACTTGCGGTCTGAATCCTCGGCGATGTGCTTGGCCTCCTTCAGCTGGATCTCCTGGAGCTCCATCTTCTCCTCGTCCTTCAGGGCCCTGTTCTCGATCACTTTCATGCCCCTGCGCGCGAGCACAAGGAATTTAAAGGATGACCTTGTTGCCGTCTGTTGGAATTTTGCCGTTCTAAGGGTTGTTTAGTCCAGCGGGTTTACCTACTTTGCCTATTTTGACAATGTATGTAGTGGTCAAAAGGCTAATTTCAAAGTGCAAACTGTATGTGGCTGGTGTGTTATTTTTTTAGGCTCACACACTAGTGAATGCCATTTTCCGTACCGCTTATTTCTCATTAGGGTCGCGGGAGCCTATCCCATCTGTCTTCTGGCACCACGCGGGGACACCCTGAATTGGTTGCCACCCAATCGCAGGGCACACAATTCCTAAATTACATGGGTCTGGAGTAATGTGAGCTTGAAATGAGGGCGGCTGTCCAAATGACAATGCAATACATACATGTTGGTTTATATAGCACTTTAACAACAGCTTAAGCTGTATCAAAGCGCTAACATGGACAAAAGGCAAATGCTGCCCCCTTGTGGAAGGGGAAAACATTGCCAGAGGTCAGACCAGCGCTTTATCGCCACACAAGCAAACAAAAAAAACTAAACTTGAACTAATTGGGAATGGTGCTCCCCGTCATACTTTTCAATTCCTGAATAAATTTGGGAATGTCAGCGAATGAGTTAAAGACATCTTTTTTGACCCCTTACCTCTCGCTCTCGTCAGCCGCCTTCTCAGCCTCCTCCAGCTTCTGCAGAGCGGTGGCCAGCCTTTCCTGGGCTCGGTCCAATTCTTCCTCCACCAGTTGGATGCGCCTGTTCAGGGAGGCCACCTCTGCTTCGGCCTACGCACACACACAATTTCCAACGTGCCGAGTCACCAAAAATCTTCTGATGAAGCCTCGCTCATTTTGCTCAGTGGCCGCATCACAGTGAGAGTACAACTTGACATGAATTTACGTGTCAAAATAAGAGAGCCAATGCAAACAATTAACATTTCTATTTTAGACATAATTCAACTTTATTATGTACATTAAGAAAGTAACATAAAATAAACCAGTTTCTAGTAACAAAATACAGACAACCAAATGAATTTATTTTAGGGTGGCCGGGTAATCGATCGTACGCTAATGCCTGCCTGGCTTTTCACTGGGTAATTGTTTCCTCCCACATTCCAAAAGCATTCATAGCCGCCGAACTGAACAGCGAAAATGGCGTGTGAGCCTAAATCGTTGTTTGTCGATGTATTTATGTGGCATCCAGTTCAGGATGGACCATGCCTACTTCCCGGAGACAATCGTGACATGTTCCAGATGGGATAATGCACGGGTGTCAAAATCAAGGCCCAGGGGCCAATTCTGGCCCGCTACATCATTTTATTCGGCACGTGAAAGCAAATCAAGCATGCCATCAAGTGCCATGATGCTTGCTAAAGTCTCAACCAAAAAATTAAATTGTTGCATGTAAACCACAATAACTGTCATTAACATCATATTACATCATATTTTGGACAAATTTAAAAACTAGTTATTCATTAATTTGTTGTGCGCTCTCTATGTAATATGTGGAGGGGATGAAACATTCTAATGACTTCCACAAATCCATAACGCCCCCCGCGAGAGGAAACAGTCACTACAATGAGGGCCGACCGCCACGAAAAATGAGTTTGACACATTTGGGATAATGGATGGATCAAAGGCTTTTGAGTGACCTGTAAGATGGTCTCTCTTTTTTTTGAATATTGTGGAAACATAAGCGCACAAGTTTCTGTATTTGGATGCAGAAGAGGCACTGCCGGGCAGTCTCATGGTACCTTGAAGGCTCTGACGTAGTTGTGGCACAGGCCTGTGCCTAAAAAGGAGCGGGGCCATTGTTAAGCTACGAGTCGAGGTTTAGCGGCTGACATCATGGCCCAAGCAGGGGCCCCGAATCCCCTCGACAGCTGTGTGGTGTGTGCGCGTGTGGAGAGGGGCGGGGGTCCCTCCATCCAGAACATGAGGAGAATGGAATGCTCAGCGTGGTTTGATGAAGCTTGATTTACACTGGCACTTTTGATCAGGCGATGGGACAAGTTGAGCAAATGCCGGTTTTGCTTTCGTTGGGTGAAAAACGTCCACACGTGCGGGTTTTGCGCGGCACTTACGTCAGCGGCCTTCTTGTCGGCCACCTCTAGCTTCTCCTGAGCATCCTTGAGCGCCTCTGAGTATTTGTCCAGCTCGTCCTCCGTCCCTTTCAGCTTCTTTTGCATCTGCAGGAGCTCATCCTCGTGCTGTGGGGAGAAAAATGGCAGGTAGCCAGTTTTTTGTGGGTCTTGAGCACGTCAAAATTTAAAACATTGAGTGTCCCCCCCACCTGTTTGCTTCTGTCCTCCGCCGCTTTCTTGTCGGCTTCCGCCTGCTCGGCCTGGTCCAGAGCGTTCTCCTTGTCCAGCTTGAGCATCAGCATCTTCTTCTTGATGGCCTCCATTTTGGCTAAATCAATTTGTTGTTTTTTTTCTTTAGCAGAAAAGACAATGAGATGAAAAGAACAGACAGAAGGACAGGATGGCGGATGCCCGAGCCTGGCGATGGGGATGAGACACCAAACTCTGACCAAGATGGAGGGTGGACTTTTATACGAGGGGGTAGAGAAGGGGGAGGCCTCCACTTTGGGATCATCCCCATAGACGCACCCTCCGTTTGGATTTTTCTTTTCACTTTGTGTTTTTTACTCAGGTGATTGCAGCGTTCGGTACTTATCATGAAAGTAGTAATTGAAAAATGGGATTCAACAAAAGGTTGCATCTCAATGAATGAATGAGTATCACCTTATTTCATTTCATTTGAATCCACTTTTGTTCACCTGCACACTAGGCGCCAAACTATTTATCTGTCTATCCAAGATCCTGGTCATCAGATGCAAACTAATTTGAATTGAAATTGCGCTTATGTATATTTTTCATCCCAACCCAGAGTCATCTTCTCAAAATAAGAAAAGGTTAGTGTGTGTGTGTGTGTGTGTATGTGTATGTGTGTCTATGTCCTTAATCCTGAGTAATGCTAGTTTAGTATGTTGACTCACAGCTGTTGCTGCCGTCAAGCGAGCACAAGTTTGTTCTAATCTAATGTGACACCCAGTGAGTTTGCACTGCGACATACTGTCATGCCGCAGCCTCGCCGCTTGCTCTCTGACTCAACGTCAACATATCCCACACCAGCCCACAAACTTGAGAGGTAGCGTGTGAGAATATGTGTGTGTGTGTGTGTGTGTGTGTGTGTGTGTGTGTGTGTGTGTGTGTGTGTGTGTGTGTGTGTGTGTGTGTGTGTGTGTGTGTGTGTGTGTGTGTGTGTGTGTGTGTGAGGGTTTGACCGAAACTTCTAGCTTGTCTTAAATAATAAACACTGAAGACCAAAAACGATTTTCACAATGTTTAGTCAGTTGCTCAGCGAATGGCTGGCAACCAGTTCAGTGTGTCCCTCGCCAACTGCCCACGACCCCTGGGATAGGCCCTTGAATGAATGGATGATTGCATGAATAGTCAGTTACTTAGTTACGTTGGGGCATTTGTTATTTGGTTACAGCTATGATGGTAACATGACGGTTGCTGTTCCAACCTGGAGATGTGGCGATGTGGGATGCACATATCACATATGAACACAAGCTAAATGGGAATTGGTACACGCCCGCCACCCTTTTTAAGTGCCTCTGATGACCCAGAATAAAGTCTCTTTGTTTTAGTAAGCTTCTCCTGACATCACATCATCGGTGATGTGAGTTTTGAAACTACATGGAACTATGTCACCCAAAATGGCATAGGACTAGAGGTTTGCACAATTTTCAGAGCTACCTCTTAGCTCTCACTCACTTAATCAAATAGTTCTCATGGTGCTAGCAGGATATTTCATGTACATGTATTTGTTTTGGAATGCAGCGAAACAAATGCAAGGTGATGATGGCTTGATATCGCTAAGGCAAGATGGCAGACAACAAGATAAAACCGCTGAAGGAAAACAAACACTTTTTAATTGCTGTTTAACTAAATTTGTTTTTGTAGCTATTGTAACAAGAGTGTGTCATATGTGGCGCAGAATATGCGCTAATCGAAATAGACTTATGTAGGTGCTGGCAGAGTGGAGTTATAAAGTTGCGCCAGTGGCTGTCAAAATGCATCAATGGCGCAAAGTCGCCTCCCAGATGCATCTGTGTAATCGTCCCACAAATGAACCTAATAATTCACCAATCAAAAAGCTGATGTGCATCTTCCGATAGGCTTGAATAGAAGTGACAAGCAATAAAGCAGGTCAGTCCAAAGCATTGTCACTCAAGTGTTTGTGACGGCGCGAATGAGCGACGTCCAGAAGAGACGCTGGCTAGACATTCCTGCCTTGTAACTGTAGTCCTTCACCTGGCCTGGGCTGACTATAATTGGGGGTCTCCTGGGGGAGAGGCGACAGTGGCAACGACAAGCGTATATATGGACCGACAGAGGTGGGGTGGGGGCAACAAGGGGTGATGGGGGATGGGGTGGGGTATGACTATGTGAGTTATTCCCCTCTGTGGGCCCCTGTAGGTTATTAATAAACATCTTTTGGCTGACATTGTCTCCAGGATTACGATGAGGGACTCTGCCTAAGTGTCTGTGTGCTTCTTTCTTGGTGGCGTGAACTTTGACATCCTGCTTTGTGCTATAAAAAGTTTACCGGCGAAGAAATAAAAAAACATTCCGCGTGAACATAACAAATGGATTGATTGTTGTACACCGCGCCAAACTCACAACCCTTTTTCAAAGCTCGACACCATTTATTCATTCGTTCGTTCCCCGTTTACAATGGAAGTTACAAAGAGTTAGCATTCCTTTTTGGTTATACAGTAATACAACTACACTATTAGATTCATATAATGTCAACCATTTTGTATCCGGAAACATCACGTGGGAGCCTCGTAATGAATGCGAATGGCAGAACACCAAGAGCAGAGCGGAAGACATTTGGACAATACAAATCCACTGTTTTTTTCAGTCAGAAGATTGTCAAACGGCTTTTGAAAGCAAAACCTGGAATCAATTGCACCGAATGACAAATTGTGCAAGAAGTGTTCAGTGCAACACACACGCACCTGCTTTTTTTGCCCTTTTAAATAGTTCATATTTAATCAGATATATGTATTGTTAACACACACAGATTTCCTTCTTTTTTTTCTTCCCTTTTGCTCAAAAAGTAAATCATGCAAATGAGACAAACACACAGGCCTTTAAAAGGGAAAGCACAGCGGCTCAATCAATGAAGTTATTGATTGAAGATAAAATGTAGATGCGAACAGGGCGGCATAGTGCCATTTTTGTTGGGAGTGTGCTAGGGTCACTTAGCTTGTTAGCAGAAGATCACATCTCTTCGGGAATTTCTTGAAAATCTGTTGTGGGGGGGGGGGGGGAATTAGTGAGAAAGTAACAGGCATCAGGCTTCTGTTTTATGGTGAGTCATCAAAGTTTGTTGCCATTCATCATGGGCAATTTACCATCTTCAATCTGTTTACTATGATACAACGTAAACGGGAATTTCCATTTTGGTGGTAAATTAATATTTTGGTAAAAACAACCAACACTACCTGGAAACTGCAAATGACAATGGCTAACTTCCTGTCCGCTTTTCAGAATGGTTGAAATGTACATTTTGCAAAGTTGTCAAACTTTGTGGCCACGCTTGGTTCACAAGGAAGGATTTTAAAAGAAAATCGCTCATCCGTCTAACCCATAAAAGTGGTTGCAATCAGTAAAAAAAAAAAAATATTTGAAAGGAGGCCCGAAAAAGGGGCCAAAATGCCTGTAAAAATTGCTGTCTGGCACCAAAATGCATTCAGCAGGGAAAATTGAATTGTGTGTGTTCTAACCTCTGGAGCTTTCAGACGCCTCTTGTTCTTCCACATCCACGTCGTCATCGTCCAACGTCATGTCAACCTCCTCGTCGCTGCCTTCCCAAGGAGCATTTGATTGGTGGGCCTCGTTGTCCCAGTGGGAACTTGCACTCAAAGCTTCCCTTCCGGCCTGGACATGTTTCAAATGAGTTTTTTAAGTCAAAGAATGGATATATTGTGTGTGAATGGTGAAATGCTGATTGACAAAATATAGAAGCATGTGGAATGATGTGGAATCATTGAATATAATATGGAATGACATTGGACAATATGGATTCCCGAGATGAGTGGGGAATTTGTGTTGGTGTTAATGATGGAATTGGTTGTGAAAAATGTGGAATTTTCCCCATTGTTGAAAATGGAGCTGAATATTCAGAATTTCATAAGTAGACTGATGATACACCATGTTAAAAATAGGCAACCAAAAACCACAATGACGATTGTTGGATTGAAATGATCTTGTATGCCAGGGGTGTCAAAGTCATTTTTTGCCGCGGGCCACATTGTAGTTATGGTTTCCTCTCAAGGGCCGTTATGAATTTGGGGAACCTATTAGAATGTTTAAATCCCTTCAAATATTACATATAGAGCACACAGTAAATTAATGAATAACTCGTTTTCAAATCTGAAGTCAAGAATAATGACTTTTATTGTGGTTGACATCCAAAAATATGAAATTTTGGCTCAGATTTTAGCAATCATCATGGAATTTAACAAGTTTGATTTGCTTTCGCGGGCCGAAAAAAGTGATGTGGCGGGCCGGATTTGGCCCGCGGGCCTTGACTTTGACACCTGTGTTGTATGCAGAAATGTTTGCTTTTGGCTTGATTTTACGAGCAACATTTTAAATGGTTATTTTTTTTACTAATGACATTTGAACAAAGCAACTATTTTATGATGCAAGTAAGAATTGCATTTTCAAATGTTGCTCTTACTTGCGAGGAGGCCACAGGGTGCTGCTGCGCGGACGACGGCTCGCCGCGGCCCTTCATGTGTTGTCGAACTTGCTTCTCAAGCTTGGCCCGAGCCTTCTCGCTGTCTTTGAAGCGAGTCTCGGCGTGGCGCAGCCTGAGCAGCTCCTCCTGCAGCAGGCTGTGCTGCCGCTGCAGCAGGGCCAGCTCGCCGATGGTCGCGCCGGTGGCGGCCTCGCGGTTCTGCCGCCAGGAACCCGCCAAGGTTGGCGATGCTGCGTCCTCCTGCTGCAGGAGCAGCTCGAGGATGGAGTCTTGCTTGATGACAGCAGCCTGAAGGCCAGATGCATGATGGGTCGCAGTCCATTTTTCTTTTAACTCATTCGCTGACATTCCCAAATTTAAAAAGCATGACGTGGAGTGCCATTCCCGAATTTGTTTGTTTTGGTTTTTCTTGCAAGGGTGCGGATAAAGCCCCAGTCAGACCTCTGGCAATGTTTTTCACTCCCATGAGAGGGCAGCATTCGCCTTTTGTACAGCTGCCCCCATTTCAAGCTCAGATAATTCCAGACCCATATCACTTAGGAATTAACTCTTTAAGAAGGGAGTGAAGGTTTTCTTACGCTGCATTGAATGTTTATGTCATCCTAAATCTCCATATTCTGTGGGTCCTGCAATTGGATTGCAATTGGACAAAAACCCTGACACTGGAGTGGACACATTTTGCCTGGCAGGTATTGAGTTAAATCGCGAATGGAGTCGAAATCTGAATCTGAAATCTGAATATGTGTTAATGGTGGACGATGCAGACAACTCACCTGTAGTGCGTGGAGGTACACGCTGAGATTCATCAGCCTCTGACAGACTTCCTGTCCAAAACAACACAAGACAACATAGTGAGTGTGAACCCAACGTTTAGCGTCTCTTAAACTGAAGGTCACCTTTGTTGTTGAGACCTCATTAGCTCCATTGATGAGAAGATCCTGATCATCTACACGGAAGAAAAAAAACATTCAGTGAAAAAAGATAATAGTCATAGTGTAACAATTTAGACGTAAAATTAAATTACTGGCGTCCGTCCCGTCCACGCGAGTATGACGGCACATGAGCGGGACATCAATGCTGGAGCCCAGGAGGAGTTGGCTCAGTCGCTCCACTGCAGGGAAACATCAGCGATCGCAAGAGCGAAATGGTCGTGAGGTCATATTTTTCCCGTCTCACCCTCGGCCGTGGCATCCAGCAGGAACTTCTCGGCCCGCGGGGCTTGAGGGGTGTCCGCCCGGAAGAGGTAGCGTGTGACGGGAGGTTCCAGGTCTTCCTGGCAAGTGGTCACCTGGGCCAGCTCGCAGAACAGAGTCACCCTCTCCTGCAGGAGCTCCAGCATCTCCCGATCCTTCTGCTGAAGGTCCGCTGCAACAATCAGCCAACCCATCAAAAAATCCGCTTGCTGATCGGTTGGCTCATTTCGGGGTGAAGCAGACCTTTGAGTCTCCTCAGATGGGCCTTGTGCTCCGTCTCTATGAGGGGAAACTCTTCCCGTGATGGACACCTGTGCACAAACAACCACCACAGGGTGGATAAACAAACATGGCATGGCCATTGTTCACGTGCGCCACTCTCTCCCCCAACTTGCTGACGGTGCGCTGGATTTGCCGTATCCACACGTTCTTGTCCTCTTTGGAGGCAGCGTGCACCTCGTACATCTCAGGCGGTGAGCAGTCGCTGATGAGGAACATGCCCCGCTCCTGGTTAGCAATGTCCCTCACAATGAGGTTCTGCAGGGACAGGACGGGAGGCTTGTCCTGAAGACAGACAATTGTTATGGGGGTATGTCCGTGATACGCTCCATCCTCACATCTGAACTATGTTTGGGTGAAGCTTACCAGGCATGGAAAGATGTACCTCTGATCTTTCTCCTGCAGAAAGACCAGGATGTCTGCCATCAGTAAGACCTGGACATCTACACAAAAACACAAATATGTGTTGTTTTTTTATTTTTTGTGATGAGGTGACCACCACAAGTGTCGGGCAGCAGCGTCAATGCACACCCGAAATCTTGTTTTCACCTTTGAGTCTGGATCCAGGGGTTTTCCACATCAGCGTTCCCTCGTAGACGAGTTTGCGGCGGAGCAATTCGGCGGGTCTAAAAAGTCCGCCGTCTCTCACCCGAGTCTCGGCCCGCTGGTCCAGCTTGGCTTGGATCTCCTGCATTCGCTGCGTCTTCTCCAGCTCCTCCATCTGTCGGGCAAAAAGACAAGAAATCACTCAGGTGACAATGAAAAACTGCTTTGCCTTTTTTTTTACCTGTTGATCAATTGAATTGAGAAGATCTCTGACCATGCACAGAGCTCGGGCTATGGAGGATGCTTCCTCCTCATCATCTGTCAGACAAAATAATAGAAATCCCGTGGGGTGGCGGTTATCAGCGGGTAATTTTGCTGACGGCGTGACAGAAGCGTGGCCATTCACCAACGGTGTTGTCCAGAATCCGTTGAATGAGGACGGGATACTTGGAGATGCGCTGAGTCACCAACAAGATGCATTCCTGGATGCCATGGCAACGCAGCCACGGCCCTCTGCTCACACGCTGCAGACATGTGGACAGAAACTTGCTATATCCAATCACTTTTTTTTTTTTTTTTTTTGGGGGGGGGGGGGGGGTCCTTTTTCCCCCCACTCTTACCCGAATGAAGCACTGAAATCTCTTGTCTCTGGCCAGCAGGGACTTGTATAACTTTACCGCCTTCATGTGGCGACTGCAGAACTCCGCGTAGGTTTTCTCCATGTCATCTGCACTTTGGCCGGAAAACTGTAGAAATATTCGAATGAGCAAACATCACAGGATGGAAAACTTAGTTCCGAACCGAAGAGGAGCAACGGCGACGGGAATAGGGCATAAAAGGCTCGTTCAAAGTGTACGGCGGCCACCTGCTCCAAAAGGATGTCGCCCAGGCGGTGGATGGTGAAGTTGCAGTCCGACTTGGGCTGCAAGCTGGCGTTGCGGCGCAGCAGCAGCTGCACCAGGAAGTGCGAGTGGATGGCGATCAGCTGATCCAGGCAGGGGAACAAGGCGTGCAGGGTGCTCGGGTCCAGCTGGAGCTCCTCCAGCAGGCCCTGCCGGAAGACCCGTTCCATGATGCGCAGCGTGCGCATGTGGTGCACCTCGGTCTGGATCAACTCTGGGAGGGATTAAATGGCATACGATTGATTGCGTATTGCGATACTCAACCGCAGCTCTGGGCAGAGTGAGAGGTTTTCACCGTAAACGACATCCTGCCTCCTGATGACATTTTTGCTATGGGCGTGGAGGTAATCCTTGTCCACGGCCATGCTCCACGAGTCCGCCTTGAAGTCCTCGCCCTCCAGCTCCATTTCCTCCAGGATGGACGTGTAGTAGTCCCCTTTAACGACAAGGTCAACTCAAAACGGGGAAGGTGCCGCGGCGGTCCTCACAGGAGGCCACGCGTACCGTCGTCGTTGAGGGACTCCACCGACATGGCCCTGTTCCTGAAACTCAGGGAGTCTGTGGACTGGGACAGAATCCGACGCAGGCCGAGAGGGGAGTCGTCGTTCAGGTTCCTGCGTCAGATACATTTCAGCACTTCATTTGCAATCATTCAGAGCGTTCAGCTTCTGATTTTGCATAAATGACATTTTTTGGACGAGAACTGGCTCATTCCTTCATCTTTTATTCTGCCATTATTTTGATGCCATTTGTTTCAGTGTAATATAAAAAGTTACACTAAAATTGTACGCATCCATCAAGCGTTTGATACTGAACTGATTGTTTTGTGTTTTATTGTGAACTCATCCAATGCCATTCGCAAATTTATTCAGGAATTGAAAACACCATTCCCAAATTTGTTCAGGTTTTGTTTTTTCACGCTTGGGTGCCAGTAAAGTGCTGGCAATGGCCACTGGACATGTTTTTTCCTTTCCAAACAAATAACTGCAATTATTCCCCACCTGCCTGATTAAAACGAATCAAATGGACTGTAGGAAACAAATTGCTGACCCCGCAATGTTATTGGTGGAGACACTTTTGGATAAGGTGAGGCTAGAACGTCCTCGACGAGATCCGAGAAGGGAATGTCGAAGGCTTTCGGAAGGGTAGATGGCCGACGTGGGACGCTCGCGCATGACTGGATCTAGAGATTCAACATGAGCCAAAAGATAACTTGTCATAAAATAATTTTATAAATGTCAAGAATAAATAATGATGACAACAAATCATTAAGGGATGATGAAGAATGGCAATAAGTGTCTCACTTCTGGTGCGCAGCGCAACATTCTGCAAAGAGGCGTTATTACGCATGAGGGCTGTCTTCTGCTGCTGTGGACGACAAAAATGTCAAATGTCGAAGACAACCACGCACTCGGCAAATTTTCAAAATAAAATACGTCAGTACATATGACAAAATGGCTTCTTACCCGCTGTTTAACTTTGGAGCAGTTGGGCAAAGAGTCTCTGCAACGGTTGTGGATGGTCACATTGCATGCTGCGGGAGGAAATAAATATGTATAAATAAGACCTCCTTCCATATTTTAGTTTATTTTTTTCAAACATCATCGTTCTGCTCACACTGATTGTTTTGGATAGATTTTCCACTGCGACTTACTGGGACAGCAGAGGGCCTCCTTGGCCGTGATGCTTTTATTGCAGGCTGAGCAAAGCGTGGTTCCCGACACGGTGAGGGAGGTAAACAGGTGGCCGTTGTTGTAGCAGGCCTCCCGCTCCCGAGCCGCCTTCTCTCGCTCCCTCATGCGCTCCCGCTCTTTATTCTTGGGAGACGTGGGGAAATAAATTTGTGAATGGGGTTCTTTCTGTCAACTAACATGGATCACGACCAAGATATTATTCTAGTCTGCACATTTAAAAGATGAGTTACTTGTCTCTTTATTCTGCAAGGGGGCGGAGCTGGGGGGGTCAACAATAATGGATGGATTTCCTCAGTTGGGATGTGTGTTTCAATCTCATGATGGTCACGCCGTAAATGCAGAAGTCAACGTGAGCCAATTGCAAGCGCAATTTGTGGCAAGCAAAATAAATTCTCTTCCATTCTCAGGCAGATGCGACATCATGGGGCCACCAGAGACTTTTTGTGATATTTTTATTTAGTGGTGTGTGTGGTTAAAATATGTGTATTGGGGGGCCTGTTCACCATCTCTGGTAATGTAATTTTAAATACAAATGTACATTGACCTTCATTTCACCAATGTGTGAACACATCATTGAAAGTTAGTTGGTATAAAATGCTCATGTTACATTTTTTTCCTTGATTTATTTTTCTTAACACTTGTTCTCATTAGAGATGTGGGACAATGCAGAAGGATGTACCAAATGTGGACAAAAAGTCTGGAATAGTGTTACATTACTCAACTTTATAGAGAATACGAGCATCGTAGTCAAACCGGTCTAAAATTTGAATTCTGCCAAGTCACATCTTTATCCACACAGCAGACCTATTTCATCAAGATTACAACGCAGGGATTTTAAATTTTGTGTGTGTCAGCGTTCGAAGCGACATTAGCAATCTTAACTTAAGGTTATCTGCAGCAGAATGGAGAGCATTATAATAAATAAATTCATCAAACCCGCACAGACACATTTTGGCTACCTTTTTGAAGCCCTGGTGATTTTCACACACAGCAACGATACCACATACACGAATGGCCATTTCTATGGCAACGACTACTCAGCAAGAGCGCGCGCGCGCACACACACACACACACACTGGGTACAAGCAAACACACACCTCAACACCCACAGACCACGCCATGATTACGCGGTGCAGTATGACTGCAAAGGCATGATGGGTGCAGGCAGGCCCGTGTGAGTGGGCCTATGCATGCGTGTGTCACAATCAGGAAACCATCGAGCCAGTCAAGAAGAGGAAGTAACACACACAGAGAAAAATCGTGCACTTTGTATTCACGTATCATAAAGTTATCTTTGTTTGCTGTTGTCTTTTTTTTTTTGTAGTTTGTGACGGTAACTCACCCTCAGGTTGATCTCCCTCATCCTCTCCTGCCGGAGTTTGGAAAGGTTGGCCACCCGGGACATGTTGAATCTCCTCCCCAAAAATGAAATAAAAAACACAATTAAATATCAGCTGTTAACGTTTCGACTTTATCGGTGGCTACTTAAGAATAATAAAAAAGTTACAATATTTCTTTGCACTGACAAACTGCAATGTGCCTCCGCTTCCAGTGAAGTGTCTGTTCCTGTGAGAAATCTGACTTGAATCATCATCACTGCCGCCCCCACACTCTCACACACTCACTCACATACACACACTAACAGAGTGAGTGTATGCCGCTATCACAATACCTCATGGGCTATTATTTTTCTCCTTCCTCCATCCCAGTGTATTTTGAGAGAATAATCATTTTGACAAATATCACAGCCACACACACATCCATTTGTCATGTGTGTTCTCATATACTGTACATACCACATCTATACAAACACCATCTTCAAGTTGCCCCCAACACCCACACGAGGTTACCAAGCAGTTATTTATACAAGAAAAAAAAACAGCTGGTTTGAGTAGCTGGTGGTTGTTTCTCATCATACACCCTGTTGTTGCTTTCACGAGCACTTTTGCTGGTGCTTGTGTTATTTTACATACAACAGTGTGTGCATCAATGATTTGATCCTGAATTCTAATTCATTGTACTGAACCTTGTGTTGTACGCGCTCTTACCACTCTCACTGGGCAATAAAGTCAAACAAATTGGTCACATTGTCAGGCACGCAATAATTGCAATTATGAGTCTTTTTACACACTGGATAAAATATGAACTGCTGGCCGTGAGAGTTTTGAAAGACACTTAGAAATAACATGTATTATTACTGAGCATCGCATCACTCTTGGTCCACCATTTTGTGTTTTAAAACAATGACACTAAATGATAGCATGTCAATGGTATTTTTCCGCATTGTTAACATTATTCCACCAGGGTATACGAAAAGTTTTACATTTTTGTTCCGATTTTGTAAAATCGAACAAAGAAACAAATGCTTCGTTTATATTCTCGTTTAGTCATAAATTAGTTACGAAAATGAGTCCTGAAAATTGGGTCTCTTAAGCTAGTTCCTCCACCGCAACAGGAAATTTGGTACATTTTGTAGCCACTTCAAAGATGAAGTCAGGTCAATTATTTGTTTGAAAGTCTAATCTAAGCGTCCGCGCTCGTTTAAACACGGCATTCTGGTTGCTATTTCGTTCACGGAATATTAAGCAACGAAAACTACCGTTGTTCTCCATCTCAGATTGCCGCCATATTGCCACTTAACCGAAAATGGCGCAACCTGTGAAAGTCACGTGAACAACGAGAAACCGGGTGCGTCACGGTCGTTTCAGCAAAATATTAAAACAAATAAATCGCACTCAAAATATTAAAACCATCAGGTTGTTGAACTTCACACGAAACAATTGTTCTCATATCAAATCATATCAATGCCTTCCGTTACCATGTTTTCTTCCTGTATTTTCAAAAAGCTTTGATCTCCACCTAGTGGCCAAACGCTATACTGCAGCAGCAACAGACGAGAAAAGGTCGATTACAATCGTTCTAATCTTCATTTTCATTAAGTAAAACATGCTTCTTATTCTAAACGTAGCCCATGATAATATTTGTTGCATTTTTAAGAATATTGCCTTTGGGATTACAAAGTGGATGAACATAACATGTTCCTCCATACATGACTTGCCAGTCGGATGGGTGCAATGTGTCCAAAAAGAGAAATATGGTTGTCTTCATCGAGAGTAAACATGATTCCAGTACACAACTTCAAATATTAATGGAATCGAGCTCAATATGAGGGCAAAACAAGATGCGTATTGGTGATTAACATTGAGACAAATCTAGAAAGAAAATTATCAGCACATAGACCCGGGTTTTCCGTGCATTATTTCACCAATAAAAATGGGAAATCTGAAATAATACCATTTGAAAATAATCAGTAAAAAGTGCATCTTTTCCAAACTTTCCCTGAAAAGGTTGATCAGAATCTGTAAGTGCCATCGCGGTGGAAATGGGTAAGGAACCGGCACATTTATGTCTCCTCATTTTAGCCGTGGCCTGAAGCCTGGACAACAGCGGCAGCTGTGGCCATGCGCTTTTTTGTTTTCTTGGCTTTTGTCTCGACAGGAAGCGCATGAGAAGTCTCGCTAGGCAGTGAGCCGGCGTTCCGGTGCGCTTGGCAGTTTGAGGAAACAGCAGACGGGGTCTCAACGTCGGCCGCCAAACCTCTGGCCACCTGAGACTTGCCCTGAGTAAATCAGGTAGACAGCAGCGGTGTGTAAATGCAACCCAAAAATAAACCAATAAAATGCTTTCCAAATGAAAGCCAACCTACCACATTTATGCGATGTGAGGCTGCTGCGGCAGGTAGTTCGATGATCGCATCTGCCTGAGAGGCTTCATTTGAGAGGAGGCCTCGTCTGTTGATCAAACTGCGGGAACAAAAACAAGTGAGCAGACATGTACATGTCCAAAAAAAGTGACAATGAAACGAGTCTTACCTGGGTGGCATGGGTCCGCAGAGTACAGAGCAACAGTTGATGAACAGATTTCTGTGACTGTAGGGGTTGCTGAGGTCTTGTGTGCCGCTCTTCCCTGACCAAGTACCTTTAATCTGATTATGGGGGGTAAAAAAACAACCTTTAGGCATCCTAGTGACATTTTGTGTAACAATCTGTTCTTTATTTTCAACTCATGTTGGTTCAAAAAGCGAAATACAATTATTGTGTTAATTGAATTCAGCCAAAAGAACAAACCAATACACACACACACACACAAAAAAAATCGAATTTCTCATTGACCACAGGACCGCAAGAAAGCAAGTGAGTTACTCACGTCTTCATTTGTGGTGAGGTTGGTTGCGACGAGGTACGTATGGAAGCCAGAGAGACCCAAGATGCACCAGACGGAGAAGAAACAAATCACTATCTCCACGGCGGTGCACGGTCGAGTCAAGAAGAACAAGTGCGGGTTAAAGTGAAAGCGATTGACTACAAATGTCATTTCCAAAAGGGAAAGGATATCTGCCAGGACTCTCTTGGAGGGCTCGAACCAGACTTTTACTATCTTGAGCCCCTGAAAAGAAAAGACATCAATGTTTGTCAATGATGCTTGTTGGGACACTGTGAACACAGGCTGGAAGATTGTCTTTTAGTGCCGACAGGGAACCGACGCCCAACCTCTTCTGCCCTCTGCCACGCTATTTATTGAGAGTATATGCTAATGTAAAGGACAACCGACACCATTTTTTTGTTTCCTAACTGACATCAGAAAAACGTTTTATAGCATCTAAAATACCCAAAACATGCAGGCTGATATTTTTAGTCAAATGTAAAACACCAATAAAAATGAGTTAGTGTCCCAAAACTACTTCAAAATGACCTCGGAGATGCCGAGTTTCAGAAGGTCCCGCCCCCTTGTTCGTGACGTCAACCCAAGACGTCTTGCATTGCTCGAGAATCAAAACAATGGCTTCAGATTCGGAGAAGATGCTTTCTTGTTACTCATCCAGTTATGAATATGATTCAAATAGTTCTGAATAGGAAAGCATAAATGTTTGCAATCGATTAAAGAAGTCCTCCCGTATCAATTCGAGCCGTCAGGACTCCAATGTAGCGTGCCAAAAAATGCACAAGATGGCGCTCAAACTCCGTTGGAAATGGGCTGATTTGTCTGCTGGGAATTTGTGTCAACTAGTATAAAATAGTAGTCTTGGTGCTACACACGATTCACCATCACGTTATTTATGTGTTTTCCTTCTAATTTCGCCATCAACACGGATCAACACGAAGTTTTCAGACCAAACAAAGTACCCAAAATGCATCGTGTGTCGCTTTCTCGGTCAGGGGCGTTCCAGACGTGACGTCACGCCAGGCATCGTCATCAACTTGAAAACAAGACTTCCTGAATATTCAGCGCAAGTCTTAAAATGTAGAATATAGCTATATGCCATGGAATCTGTAAAATACGCTCAGTAGAAGTCATTTGAAGTGATTTTACAAATTATGGACACAACTTGTCCGGAGTTGTCTGTTGTCCTTTAAGTGATACATGAGTAAAACAGTCTTCTTGATTTAAGTACCACGCCCCAGGACATCCCAAGCACCGACATCCACAAACCAACTGAACGTAGACATTTCAATGGGTTGTCTTTCCATGAACTGATAGATTTGTAACCTGACTAATGAGTTCTTCCCGTGAAGGAGTTTACCAAGTCCTAAATTAGTCCATGGCCAGATCTCCTACATGAAGATGACAGTTTAACAGGCTGTGTCCGTTCACCTCAGTTTAACCCGATTTTATGTGCTTCCATTGTAGGCCTTGTGTTTGGCCAACTAACCATACAACAGCATAAAACTTTGAAAGATGAGAACTTCTATTCTGTCTATTCACTATCAATGACACGTCCCGACTTCCCGGTCGCTGACATGATTTATTTCACTTACTCATTGTCAGATGTATGGCCACGCATCCAAAGATGAACGCCGTCAGAAAGGAGAGTGACACGATGAAGGCATAGAAGAAACGGTAGTTGCGCTTGCCCACGCAGTTGCCCACCCATGGGCAGTGATGATCGAATCTTTCTGGAGGACAAACCAAACACCACGTACAGCACACAGTGTCAAGAATTATTGAATTTAAGATTGCGATTGCCTACATGTGTTTTAATGAGAAAAACGAATTTTGAATCCAGAGGCTAAAATAATGCTGCACATCTCCCACGGAGACGAAAAGCTCACCCACGCAGTTGTCGCATAGACCGCAGTGGGAAGTGCGCGGAGGACGGAACATCTTGCAGGTAAAGCAGTACTTGAGCTTGACCACCCTCTGGTTGATGAGCACCTCCTTCGTGCGCGGCGGGGGGCGGTTGCTAGCGCTGCCTGTGTTGTCTGGGGGGCGTTTGGGACAGATTTTTTTTTCAAAAAGACAATCAATATTATGCATGAAGTGTACACAAAGGCATTCTCATCTCCTCAGGCAGAGGATAAAGAATGTATGCCAAGTTTAAGGATTTCAGGACCCGTTTCCGAAGAAAAAAAGAGAATATGGGTACCGATCTCCTTCTCGATGTCAATCGCCTCATCCGTCGTCGCTCGAGGTAGGATGCCGGGGTCCGAAAAGGTGGTCTGAAGCAGCGTGACCACCACAAATACAAAGAGCACTCCGCCGACGGCCGGTATGTAGTATGTCAGGTGTTTGACCAGGAAAGGACAGCTAGAACACAAGTGAAACAGCCCGGTTTGTTAAGTGAGGTCGACGGTGCGCAATACGCAAACATAAAATCAGCCATGAACTCACTCAAATATAAAGAATAATCCACTGGTGACAAGGATGAGGCCGAGGGTTAGGGGCAGCATACCGCTCTGGTGGGCCGTTATGAGACGTCCATTGCAGAAGAAGCGGTTATTTCCAGGTAAGACCTCCCACCTCCTCTGGGGTTTCCTCGGGGGTTCGCTGCCGCAGTTCCCGCCATGGTTCTGGGGTTGAAGATGGGATTGGAGGTGAGGGTGTTGAGCCGACGAGGTGGGCGGGGGGGCCCCAGGTGTCCTCGGGGTAATTTCCTGGTAGTCGCCTTTATTCATGACAAGACGGGCTTTCCTACTCTTTGCACGACTTTGCCGAACGAACCAGTGGCTTCATCATGTTTGGGCTCAATAAGTCACACTCGCACGAAGCACTATGAGTAGCCAGCTAAAAAGAAGACGGAAACGCCTTTCGCAGCTTGACTTTGGTTCTTTTCCATAGCGGACTGATCGATATATTCTTCCCCTTTGATTCAAATGCAAAATCGGTGTCCATTGAAAGGGTTCCCCACCGAGTACTCTTTGCATGTTAGCCATTAGTCACTCTCATAATTGACTTATATTGCTACATGGAAGCACCGGAAAGGAGCACGGACACGTCCTGGATGAATCAAACTATTTTAATATTTACTCGTCGCTGCATGCGGCATGTCTGTCATGCAGAACATTTCCGATGGTCAATTTCGAAATAAAAGCTTTTTATAGTTAGGCTGTGATAGAAGCACCCCGTTGACATGTAACAGCAAATTAATAACATTACATAAATTACGATTTTTGATTAACGACGGTGTATATCGAAAAACCCGAAAAAATCCACTTCCTGCTACGTGCCTGTAAGTAAAGTTCGCAGTTAGCACCAATGAATTTGGTTGGTAGTGGAACCAAAATAAAAGCAACGCGACGATGACACCTCTGTGATTGGTTTTGTATCTCATCGAATGCAAATAAGATTAACCGATTTCGGATAGTCTACCATAGTTGCCAAGCCATTACCCGATGGCTAAACTCTCCCCGAGTCTTTATTGACGTTTTCTTTTGAAACACATGAAGTCCCGGAAGTCCTAGCCCGTTACCCGTTTTACTTCACACCTTGACGCTCAGGTGCCCTGTCGTACTGTCCACAAAGTTACTTCCCGAATGACGACCGCAACAAAGCTTCTCTTTTCGAGATGCATTAATAAGACATGGTGAATGAAAGGGGAAGAGTGTCGCGATCGTTTACGAATTGCTACGTGGAGGAACCGTGACTTGTAAGTCGTATTTACCGAGTTACTCGTCAGTGCTGTAATGGAGGAAAAAGAGTGACGTCGCAACCGTGGAAATGACATTTGTTACGATAGAGCGACGGGAATGTGGCCGATGTAGTTTTCCCTCCATCGATTACTACAAATATACGAATATTGCTCATTTAATAAGAAATAACCATTTGAGGACATTTCGCAATAAATAACTTGTAGCGGCCAAAAACAATCGATCTGTTCTGTTGACCTGAAGAACTGTGTTGACGATTGATTAGCCATGTCTTGAAAACAACATAACGTCAGCCATGACGCTTTGTCCTACATTTTCCTATTTAAAACGAAAACAAAACGATATACTTTCTCCATCTGCAGACAACCGGGCTATACTGCTATAGTCCGGTTGTCTGCATTTCCCATAGAAGAAATGTAGCAAAAAAAATACAAAACTAGCCACAATTGAATAAAATGAAAAAGTCCTCATACAAACAAGCAAGCCCTCTTGTCAAATGGGGGCCTGTAAAGATTGACAAGAGACATTCCCACTTCATCACACAGTCGCTGATAGCAACTCACCCTTTTGGCAATGTCATGATGCTTTCGTGCGGTTGCTTGAAAATAGCAGATCTGCCAAAACCTGGTGGGGAAACTCGGTGTGAGGTTAGGGATGATGCACATGAGCCCCATTGTGCCTGAAAGATGCAAAAGTTACACATCAGATACACATTCGGAAATATACAGTTGTCCATAAATAAATAACATTTAAAGTAAATAATTGAAATATCTGATCAGATTGAGGTACCTAAGGAGAAAAAAACAGTTTTACCCTGTTATGAAGAATGGGGGGGGGGGGTGTTAGATTTTAGTATCTGTTATATAAGGCAGGATATTGACTGTCACTTGCTTGCCAGGCAAAAAGTGTCCACTTGTCAGTAAGCTTTGTGTATTTGTGTCCAGACCCCGGAGTCGCTACGCCATGTCCGTAGGCAGCGCAGGCAGCGAGAGAGATAGCCCGAGGCCTGGCCGCTGCGACAGAGGACCCAGCCGAAGCAGTCACCGGTGGTCCTACAAGGAGCGCGGTGTGGACCCCGCCGAGTCACAGCCGGAAGCCCCCGGGAAAGACGCCAACGGGAAGGAGAGCGACGCCTTCCTGCCTTCGTCGGCCCAACTCCCGGCCTCCACGCAAAGCTGCAACCCCTGCGCCTCGCCGAGGGCCCGCAGGACGTTCGTGTGCAGCGTCCTGACTTGCGGCCTGTACAAAGTGTGCCTGCGAGCGCCGTGCCTGGCGCCCATCGAGAGCGTCGCGGAGGAGCCGGAAAAGGCGAGCCTTCGCGCCGAGACGCCAGCAGACGGCCAAAAGGAGGACGACGACGGCGACTGGCTGGGGGACGTCCGCATCGCCGGGGTCAAAGTGGACAGCCCGAGGCATTATTTTGACGACGATTCGGCGACCTACGTGCCTCAGACTCAGCCTTGCCATCCGTCCCTGGACGAGGTCATCCGGCTGGACGACGGGGAGGACGGCGAGGAGAATGTGGACTCGCTCATCACCAAGAAGCTGCTGGAGCTCTACACCGAGTATCAGATCGAGGAGTTGGCCCGTTGTACCACCGACTCTGTGTTCCTGCGCAAGAGCAAGGCCATCCACCATCTCATCAACTCGCTGGCTGAGGAGCACCAGATGGACGAGCAGGAGGCCGAGTGTCGACTGGTGCGCGGCATCATCCGCATCAGCACGCGCAGGAGCAAGAAGAAGCGTCCGGCGGCCTCGCGACGGGAGACCACGCTGTCGGACAGCGGCAACGACACCATGAGGGACAGCGTCTCTTCGGGCTTCGGAAACAACAGTAAGTTTATGTCCTTGCGTCAACTGCGACCATTTCCGGGTCGTCACGCAAAAACAATTGTTAGTTGGTGACGGCTGAGTGACCTTTCAACACCCCCCCCCCCCCCCCCCATTCAAAGACGACTACAAATCCAACCCCAACATCCAAATATCGGAATTGACCTCTTCTGACAAGTGTGCTCGCGACATGTGGAGGAACAACGGAGGTGAGAATTAGCATCCGAATCATTTTTTAACCCTTAAAGGGGATGACGGACATATGTCAAATGTTGTGTTTGCGTAGGTCGCACGTCCAGCTCCACGTCAACAAGCTACACCCCCTCCCACAGCGAGACCAATTCCTCAGGTGTCCCGCTCATTCGCACCTCAGTCAAAACATGAATGTGTTTGCAAATTACATGAATCCTCGATTCACCAGCGAATTCCACAGACGTGTCGCCGTAAGGTGTCAAATTGGTGGCCCGGGGGCCACATCTGGGCCGGCACATCATTTCATTCAGCCCGTGAAAGCAGATCAAGCATGTCAAGTGCCATGTTGCTTGCTAAAGTCCGAAGCAAAATTTCAAATTGTCCCACGTCAACCACAACAGCTTTTTTTACTTCAAATTTGTAAACTAGTTATTCATTATTTTTTTGTGCAGGGGAGATTAAACATTCTAATGTTTCCCCAAATTCATAACGGTCCTCTAGAGGAAACCGTAATGACAATGTGGCCCGCCCGCGGCAAAAAAAATATCTTTGACACCTCTGCCTTCGCCCAAATCATTCCAATCAGTGTTTGAGGAAAAAAACACTTGAGGTGGTGAAATATCAAACAATCAGAAGGGCATTTGGCAACCTTTCCACTCTGCGGCGTCGTGAACTAAAGTTCGTTGAAGGGAGTTAGCCGCTGTATGCTAAGCTTCCTTCCAAATTTCTAATTAAGCAGGTGGATTTTTGCATATTATATGCAATTGACACTCAATGTTTTATCACATTTTTTACAACATAATTAAGTGGTTTAGAAATAAATCCAGTGGCTACATAGTTTGTCTTATGTCTACATGTATTAAGTTATGTTGATGGCGTCATGGCATATTTTCTACATTTAAGCGCCCATTTTTTAAAATGGCCGCACGCATCTTTTGTTCGGCGAGTGGCCACATTCTTACCGTTACATCACATTACTAAAACACAAACAGCGGTGTCGTTATATTCAACACAGTTTCTACCTCGAGTTAACCGCAATGCGCATGCATCACCAAAATACAGTGATACCTTGGCTTACGAACTTCATTGGTTCCCAGACAGTGTGTAAGGCGAAAAGTGTGTATCCCAAAAATTAATTTCCCATAGGAAACCATTAAAATGAGAATAATCTGTTCCCAGGTCCCCATAAAACATAATTTTCTACTTTCTAATTTTCTAAGCCTGAAAACTACACAAAATATAGCTTATTTTATGTAAAATCTGCCTGTGTCTTTAATGTTTAAACCACCTGCCCTCACTGCTGCGTTCTTGACCAATCACGTGGCTTTAACTCGAAGACTGGAGGCGGGGAATAGAGGACAAAAACAGTCAGCTGCCATTTTGTTGTTAGAAGAACGGGCTCGTTCGCGAACCACACATCACTCATTGAGGCAGCTCTGTGTACGAAAAAGTTCATATGTCAAGGTAAAGTTCGTATGTCAAGGTAAAATTTTCATCAATTTAACGTTCGTAACCGAAAAGTTCGTAAGCCAAGGGGTTCGTAAACCGATGTATCACTGTATTACAAATATCTTTCTTTCTTTTTTTACGGGCTTGCGATTGAGTCCCAACGAAAAGGCAACAGTCATGCTAATCGACAGGTGAGAGAATAAATACAGCGATGGACGAACACATACATTTTTTTTCCCGTAAATGACAATTCCTGGTCAATTGGAAGCAGTCCGTCCGGGATTGGAATAGCGGCGGCTAAACAGAGGGATCGCTATTGACGTTGGCGAGGTTCCACGTCAACTGGGAGGAGGCGGCATAGTTGAAGAGCTGCTCGTCGGGCCGAAAGCCGTAAGCGCTGACCGGCCGATCGGCAACAAAGTCGTCAGAAAGGCCTCCGGCGAAGGAGGGGCCCAGTTCTCCGTTCTTGAAGTTAGCGTAGAAGTCAGGGCTGACGGTGCCGTCGGCGGACAGGATCCCGTCTGCGCTGTACAAGAAATCGGGTCTGTCCAGGATGTCGGCATTGTCCCCCAAGGCGTCTGCGTCGTCACCGTACAGCAGGGCCTCGCCCGTGTCGTCCACCTGCCGGTTCTCCACCATCTCCAGCCACTGGCAGTTGTACCAGCGGAACTTTTCGTTCTGGATGCGCTTGCCCCACTCGTCGTCGTACTCGGCGATGATATCCAGCGTGTTGTCGCAGACCTTGCGGATCTCTGCGTTGCTGTCGTGCATCAGGTCAATCAGGTAGGTGGGGGCCTGCGTGTCCTTGATGATGACGTCCCGGGTGGCTTTGTGGAAGACCATCTGGTAGAAAACGTAGACGATTTGGCACACAAACTCGTCGTCCTCCTGCTGGGCGTTGAGCACCTCGATCAGCGCCGGGATGATGCCCGACTTGGCCAGCAGGGCGGCGCACGAGTCGTCCATGGAGACGGTGCCCAGCAAGATGACCACCTCCAGGATCAGGTCGTCCTCTGCGGCGCCGGGTTTGAGCCGCTCCTTCAGGTAGGGCACCAAGCGGTACTCCTTGAGCACCAGCGCCCAGTCCAGGTCTGGGATGGTCAGGTTGGCCAGCGTGCCCAGGCACTCGATGACGAACTCCTCTGCGTTTTCCGCCTTGATCTGAGCCGCCAGGTCGCCCACGTGGTCCAGGAACAAGGTCTTGGTGGGGCCGGCGTGCTGGGAAATGTTGCGGATCATCTTCATGGCCAGCACGTCCTGGACTTTGAGAGAGCGCTTCATCAGCATCTTCAGGCCGTTGCCTTCGCACATGACTTGGGCGTTGAGCTTGTTGGCCGCCAGGTTGATGCACAGCGAGACCAGCTCAAAGTCCATCTTCTGGTCCCCAAAGTCGTAAATCATCTTCATGAGCTGCGGGATACAGTCGCCGGTGGCAAACGCTGCCTTGAATCGGTCCTCCATGCTGATGTGATAGAGAATGCACATGGCCAGCTGGCGCTGGCCCTCGTCGGCCAGCAGCGAGGAGAGCTTGCCCACCAGGCCGGCCTGGACCATCTGGCCGCGCAGGGCGCCATCAAAGGAAAGGTTGAGGAGCAGGCGCAGGGTGGTGCTCAGCAGGTCTTCGTGCTTGCAGGGAACCAGCAGGGCCAGCTTCTCCACGGTGAGCACCTGGGCCATGTCGTTCTTGTTCTCCAAGAAGATAGAAAGCTTCTTGAGAAAGGAGACCACCACCAAAAGAAGCTCCTCATCCTTGCGCTCCAGAATCTTCACCAGCGTGCTCACAATGTTCTTGTTCCTCATCTTCAGCTCCGTGTGCGTGTCCTCGGCCAGGTTGAGCAACAGGCACAGGGACACCCGGAGAAGCTGCTCCTGCTTGGCCAGAAGGCTCTGATACTTCTTGAGGGACTTGTCGTGCTCCTTGCGCAGGCTGGGGTTCTCTGGGAATTCCTCATAGGCCTTCCTCTTCCGTTGGAGTTCGTCCTGCCACAGGTCATACCTCTTTAGCTCGTGTTCAATGATGCTCATGCACAAGGCCCCAATCTTGAAATGTGTGACCAGTCCATGGAACTGGGAAAAACTGGAGAAGCAGAAGAAAATGCAAACGATGGTGGTGGCCAGCTCAACGCTTTGCTTCCAGTCCTCCCTCAGGACTCGGGCCAGGGCGGCCAAGGCCATCTCATTATGTTTGAGTTCCTCCAAGTTGTCTGGGTTACGGGCCAGTTGGAAGATCAGCGTGGCCCCCCGGATCTTTTCCTGCATGTCCTCGTAGAGCAGCTCTAAATACTCATCGATGTTGTTGATGTTCACCTCCTCGTTGAGCTCGACGCCCGCGCAAGGTGCAAAGTCTCCGGGGGAACTCTGTTTTTTTTCCCGGTCGTCATTTGACGCCCGACGGCTCTGAAGGTAGAACAACAGCTGCTCGACCTCGTTCATCTTGGACGGGTGAATCAAATGGCATTCTTCCACCACCTTCCGAGCCAACGACGACGTGTCGGTGTTGGCGTTCAGGCTTTTCAGACGGATGATTTTCTGACATTCTTTACGACCTCCCACCATGGCGTCGCCCTGTTCTCCGAGGATCGTCGCCTCCACTTCATACTGCACCACGATGGCTTTCTCTGTTGGGTGGACATCGAGGGTACATCCCTTCACTTTCCGTTTAAGATAGCGAGAATCTCCGTCTGGCAAAGCGTCCATTTTTATAGCTCCGCTTGGATTTCTCTAGAAAGATTCGCCCGGCTCTGGCGTCACTTCCGCAACAAACCCAAGCCGTGGCTCTATTGGTCGTCGACACTTTCGACGAAAACCCTTCCTTCTGATTTGGTTTTCGCCTTAGGGGCGGGGCTTGTTTCCAGGAAGCGAAACGCGCAACACAACCGGGCCTGCCTCGTTTAACGCTGCTACGCATTTGAGGCATCCAGCTTTGATTTTATTTCTCTCCCACGCTGTTTCATTTTGAAGAATTATGGGCGAGGACGAGGATAAATTTGACGGGATGCTGATGGCTATGGCGCAGCAGCACGAACGGGGCGTGAACGAGGTATTGAAGTGGAAGCTTTGTGGGCTCTAGCTAACCGTGAAGCTAATGCGGGTAGCCGGTAGCTAGGCGGCACGCATCGCCTTTCGAAGCACATTTTTGTTGTTTTCACGGCAGTGTATTTCACTAGTCTAGCTAATTTGGTGAGGCGGTTTAATATGCTTCATGTGTGTGATTAAGAATGAAAATGAACTTTAAGTGCCTGGTATAAAAGACTTGTCAGCCATTTTGTTCTTATAGATATAATCCATTTTGATTGATATGGCGCTTTAACAACAGCTAGAGCTGGAACAAAGCGCTTAACATGGGTAACTATTATATACAGGAAATAAAGAGGAGTCACAAGGATAGTAGAAAGCACCAGGGAGTAAAAGTAAGATCAAGTCTGAGTCAAATACCGAAGAGTTAATATGAGTTTTGAGGCCCAGATGTGCCAGTTGTTAATAAGCTAGTGAGCATTTTCTGGAGGAGAGGATATGCTTAACGTTTACCTCTTATCATTATGTCACCAGTTAGTCAACACGTTTTTCAGTTTCCTGCGGCGCAAGACTGACTTTTTCACAGGCGGCGATGCAGGTGCCGCAGAAAAGGTGAGAATAGTTCACAGTGGCGGCCTGACGTGGTTCTCGCGTCTTCATTTTTTAACTTTACGTGTGTGTTTCCATAGCTTGTCAAGGATGCATTCGAACACCACAGCAAGATGGCAAAGGAAGCCCAGCGGGAAAAGCAGAAGAAGCAGGAGAAGGAAAAGAAGGAGAAAGCCAAACGGGCCGCCCAGCTCGCCGAGGAGGAAGAGCGCAAGAGGAAAAATCAGGACGCCCCCAGGATTCAAGAGCTGACCGACGAGGAAGCGGAGAAACTTCAGACGGAACTCGACAAGGTACCGTCATTCTTCCTGTCCTGTCTGGTCATGTAAAATTGCCTCCAATTGTCCCTTGATGAGTTTCACAGCTTTGTGTGTCTTTCAGAAGAACAAAGACCCGACAAAGGAGAAGGAAAGCGATCAGAGAGAGAAGCCAGTAAACAACGGAGACAAAGATAAGGGGGTGAGGAGATGACACGTGCGCATCCGCTTGCCATCAAGAATTCATGTTTGATTGCACTGACTTGTTACTTGTTGCCCAGTCTGACTCGGAGGAAGAGGACGAGAAGGACAAAGATAAACTGAAGCCAAATGCAGGAAACGGCGCCGACCTACCTAGCTACAAGTGGACTCAGACGCTGTCCGAATTGGACGTGGGTGTCTCTCAAGTCGGAGGTGCTCGGGCGGGGGGACCGCGTTGATCCAAGCTCGTTTTTGTTATGTGCCGCTCGCAGCTGACGGTGCCGTTCGACGTGAAGTTCCGCATCAAGGGAAGAGACGTGGTGGTGGACATCCAACGGCGGTCCATCAAGGTTGGCCTGAAAGGTCAGCCGCCCGTCGTGGAGGGGCAGCTCTGCAACGAGATCAAGGTGGAGGAGAGCTCCTGGCTGCTGGATGACGGCAAGGTGGTGGTGGTCCACTTGGAAAAGGTCGGGCTCGCCACCTGGGGGGGGGGGGGGGGGGTGTACAAACAAATAACGGCCAAACACGTCATCGTCTTGATTGACAGATCAACAAAATGGAGTGGTGGAGCAAGGTCGTTGACACGGATCCGGAAATAAACACCAAAAAGATCTGCCCGGAGAACTCCAAGGTGACGTCAATTTATTTCTCAAAGTGGTCGGGTGGGGTCCAGGGACTCCTGTGGGGGCTCCGCTCAAAATAAACCACTCCCGGGGGGAAAGAAGTGTCATATTCATCCCAAAAAATACATTTAAATCGTACGCAAATTAGCATTTTAAAATATTCTAAAATGTCAACGTGGAGTGCAGTAGTTATTTTCGTCCACTTGGTGTTAGTGTTATCGCATTCTACCGCTTGTCACCTCAGTGCACGTGACTTGAAAAGGCAGGACAAAAATACAGAATTATCAATCCCGAAATGTCATTTCATCAATCAATTGAAATAGTTTCAGCGTTTTGACACAATTGTCCTAGACGAAAAAATGGGAAGCAACCGACTTTGGATTATTATTATTATTATTACTTTACCTGTTGAGCAGTTGTCTGACCTGGACGGCGAAACACGCGGCATGGTGGAGAAGATGATGTACGACCAGCGGCAGAAATCCATGGGCCTCCCCACATCAGAAGAGCAGAAGAAGCAGGACATCCTGAAAAAGTACACTTGTGATTCATTGAATGTCCTCCAGGGGGCCGCGTTAACTGCCACTCGTGTTTGCAGGTTCATGGAGCAGCATCCCGAGATGGATTTCTCCAAAGCCAAATTCAGCTGAGATCTGCTGTGTGCCTGCGTGTCTGCCTGCGTGTCTGCCCGTTTGTCTCTCTGTGTCCACCACGATGCCTGGCTACACATCAACCGCTTGTTTTTTCATTAACATCCAGGTATCAAAAAGTCATTCTCATCTCTTTACTTGGTGTGATTTTTTTTTCAATAAATGAAATACTTGGAAGTAACTACTGTATTGATTTTTTTTCTAAAGTGTTGTTGAGTTCGAATCAACACATTAGGGCACCAGGTGTCGCTTCAACGGGAAACTTTTTGGACTGCGGTTGTAGTACAGAAAATGGAAGTCAAGAAAAAAAAAAGAATAAGAAATGTACAAATATGCATATAGCATTTCCTTCAACCAAAATGTATATATATTTTTTTACCAGTAGCCCTTGGTTCAAACGAATACGTTTTATCTGTCCTCAAAACGCTTGAGAAACTAAATCATGGAAATAACATGAAGCGCTGACCCTTCTTTTACGTACTAAACATCTCAACGATGCAATTATTTTCTCTTTTTGATCAGCTAAAATCGCAGCGTGGACTTGGCTACACTTTCGCCAAGAAATCACGTACAAACAAGAGCACGCTTTCCTCCTTTCTCACGTGAACGCCATCATTGACACGCGGTTCCCAAGCCGCCGCGTTTCTCCCAACGACTTAATAGTCTTGTTTCGCACTCTTGCGCACGCTATCGTGCGCCACCGCTAAAACGCGCCTCTCGCCTCTGCGGCACTTTGCCGAAGGGTCACCGCGGGGAGGCCGACGGGCGTTGGTTTACTTTTGCTCCCCTTATTAATGATTGCAATTACCGTTATTAAGCGATAATAAACCTTACAAACACAACCCGACAGCATTCGTGACTTTGTGGGATGCCGCTGGATCAGCACTAGATACAAAGTGTTTGATCAATGGAACATGAGACTTGCTTTTGCCAGCATTTTTAAAGTGGCTCTTTAGATCATAAAATCCACTTGCAGCAACTTTTACGTCCTTTTTACACAGACTGCAGAACGACAACTGTCGAAGATCTTATCCATCCAGCGTATTCAACTTGGAGACTCTCCCATTCTTTTTGGTGGCGACCCAATCCTAGAGTTTTTCTCTTCTTACTTGGCGGTTCTCCCATACTTACTTCTACGTTATAATTAGTTTATTCCTCGATTGCAACACAAATGCCGGAATGCTTCAAATACGGAAACGGAAATACAAAATCAAAGGAAAACAATGTGACGCACATGCGCATATCATGCTTCATCGACAAAGACTCCATAACCGCAGATTTTGTTTTTATCGTATAAAAGTTGTTATACGGCGTACACAATTCAAAATGATGAAAAAACATAAAATATGGGGAAAACGTATACGTTGACAGGTATGTAACACTGAGGAATATTAGTACTGTTGGAATTTGAATTAAAAAGAAAACACAGATGTAAAGCATCTATCTTTTGAAAAGAGAAATCATTTGGAATATTTTTTATAAGAGGCCATAGTGCCAAATATTTTTATCCGGTCTACAATGTGGACAATGTGCATATCAATATCATAATATTAATATCATCCGCATCGGTCACGAGAGTGGTGGAGCAGGGGCCTGATGGTGGGAAGGAATCGGGAGTGCCTGGGGGGGGATGCTCTTTGAGGGCATGGACGAGGTCTCTCCTGGTCCACTCAGCTGAGAGCAATGTCTCACCAAGGTAGCAGAATTTGTTCATTAACGAACACACAGACATCAGAGCAACTGGCCTAAAGAGGTTCTGCAAACATGCCCCCCCCCCCCCCCCCCCCGAACCCCCACCGCACCCACCCTTGCTTAGACTATTCCAGACTCCACAACTGGACACTCGTAAATCTCCCGCTGTGGCAGTGGGGTAACGTGACCCGCCGCCATGTTGAAAATGCTCAAGTAAAATCTATCATTTGATCACAGTTGTCCAAGCCAGGCCCGGGGGCCAAATCTGGTCCACCACATCATATTATTCGGCCCACGAAAGCAAATCAAGCATGACAAGCGCCATGATGTTTGCTAAAGTCCCAACCAAAAAAATGCCATAACCAGGCTAGCAATGCTAGCCTGTGAATGGCATCCTTGATTGAATGTTAGCATAAAGCTCGGAGATTTTAGAAAATTAACGTGATGCCAAAACGTCCTTGTTAAAGCAAACAAACCAAACAATCAACTCCGACCCCCCCCCCCCCCCCCCCACCCTTCTTCCATCCAGTGAGCCATGAGCTGAGGCTGGCGGCGTTCTTAGCATGTGCTTCGATTTGGCCTCCACACGTGGGTGTCAGGCACACTCTGCCAAAGCGTATATTTGCAACACTTCCAAGTCAACCTCCCAATGGACAATTAGGGAAGACCAACGCAAGTTCTGAGGAGATCCGCCAGCCATCATTTTTGACTTTTTACCATCAAAGGCTTCAATTCAAACAGTCGCAAGCGCAGCTCGGGCTTAAGCGCAGATGGCGGTTTACAACGCCAGCTTAAGCAAAGTGCAAACGGCAAACATCCTCCCCACAAAGTCAAGACGAGACATCAACACCCCAAATGAAGTTCAATGAAATTAAAGCGCTGAGGAAGCCTGTCAATTCAGGCCAGGTTAAATGAACTGCTCGTCAATCAAGTTGTTTATTGATCCGAGTAGCAAGATGTCATCGTCTGAGTGTGAGCGGGAGAAATACAAAATTGGCACTTTGGTGGCACCAAAACAATCGTCCGATGAGGTTCGGTTTGCAGCACGAGGCTGAACGCTATTTGCTACGTGCCGTGCTCCTAGATCACTTTTCCCCCCCACACCCCGCCAGCAGAAGGTCACATTGCTGCTTCGCTTGTTTGCCCGCCGCCCCGTGACCCCTCTGCCTTCATTTGCACCCAAGTGAGGACCGCTCCATCATTTGCCGCTGCACCCCCCCCCCCGATCCCCCACCGCCATTTTGGTCCGAGGCCCAAATGCTCACATTGCACCGGTGCGGACCAATGAGATTCCCCATCGAGTCGTGGTAGCTCCTGGAACTGGCGGTGAATGCCTTTCCTCAATGTGCTTGTCGTCGCTGCATTTCATTTGACTTTTGCCACATTTTACTGCGTAACATGGACAACATTTGGCCGTGCATTAAATGACTGCGGCGATTAAATGCATGAAGCCGCCCATCCAAATCAGCGCTTGCATCTATGTAGGCACTACTTTTTAGTAATCTCGCTTCATTATTTCATTCTCGGGCCAGGCGTACTCTGTCAAGATTTCAAAACGTACAGAGGCACTTTTGAAAGCGACAATCTTGACAGATGTGTGAGAGCACCTGTCATCAAGACGGAGTTTTTATTGGGACGTTTTCATTTTTTACAGATATGTCAGCGTTTATTTTAACAAGAAATCGACACGTGGTATGATGAGCAACGACCACAACGGCCCTAAGACGAATGAAATAAACAAAACAAGTAGACACAAGAGTTTGGGGAGGGCAAACCGCAGCTTACCTTACGGGAGACCTGCCACGGTGCGGGCGCCATTTTGGCAGGGTGTTAACGATCGTCGCTCGCCCGTTGCCGTTTTCAAATGCTTCTCGAAGTTCCAGATTGGCGTTCTTTACTCTCCCCGTCAGTAAAGTATACATGAAATAAACATGACAACAATACAAATAAAAGATGGAGCGCAGGAGCTCGGAACGTAAGGTTTAATTGGATCGCCAACCACTTCCGGGTACGCGAGATACTCGGCATCAAGTTTAAAGGGGAGTGAAGTTAAAGGGGATTTGCTTTGTTATGTTATTGCATTTTATTTTATTTGTGTGAACGTGAAACCAAGGGGAAGCTCACGGTGTAGTGTTCATCAACACAAAAATATTGGATTTGAATAACCCACGGTTATTTTAGGATGTTTGTTTGTTTGTTTGTTTGTTTGTTTGTTTGTTTGTTTGTTTGTTCGTTTGTTTGTTTGTTTGTTTGTTTCCCCATGACACTGATGGCCAATTGCCTCTCGGGACCAGTTTCCTTGCTGTCGGCAGATCGCGATTGACGTACTGTGGGCACTTCAGGTGTAGTGTTAAAGTGCAAATGTTTTCCAATTTTAGTCAACCCATCTCACTGCTGTTAAAATGACAGTGAAAGACAGTATGGAGTAAACAGCGTTTTAATTTATTATTAAATGACATAAATAACAACTCGCAGTGAGTTCAAATACAAATAGTTCTGTACATGTGCAGGGGGGGGAGAATCACGACCCCCTCCCCCTCACTAGGAAGGCACTTGAAACCGTAAAGGCACCTTGACATGAAACATCATGACCAGTTAATTTAGTTTATGTACAAAAATATACATTTGGGTGTTAGTGGAAGAAAAGGGTGGCCCTCAGTAGCTTTGTGCCACGGGCGCCCACGAAGCAGTCAGCCGGGCGATGGAGCTCTCGAACTGCGCGTCGCCCACCCCCACGGCCACCTCGCCCAGCCCCGGGTCGTACATGGAAGACGGCGACGAGACCGGTAGCGAGGACGTCAGGCCCGTGTAGGAGGATCCTCTCAGGAACTGTGAGGTCAAACCGCCCGCAATGGAGCCCGAAGCCGAGCCGGACGGGGTCAGGGTGGTGCCCGCCACAGACCACAAACTCGGGTACTGACTGAGGAAGCACACATTGAGACAATCAGTTTGGTGAGAGCTTCTTTTCAAACAACATTTGAACTCATTCACTGCCATTCACGAATTTGTTTGAGTTTTTTTTTTTTTCATGCTTGGGGGTTGATAAAGTGCTGGCCATGGCCCGTGGCAACGTTTATTCCCTTCCACGAGGGGGCAGCATTTGCCTTTTGTCCATGTTAGTGCTTTGTTTCAAAGCGCTATACAAACCAATATGTAGCCCGAAAAGTCAATATTCTGTGGATCCTGGAATTTGCGTGACAAAGACAAAAACCCTGGCACTGGAGTGGACACGTTTGTGCACATTTCTGGCAGTGGAGTTAAGTAAGGAGTTAAAATGGAAATGGTACAGGGGGGAGAAAAAAAAACACTTTTATGGCCCCCATCCGATATCCCAATTGAGTTTGTTTTTTGACTGCGCGGTCGGTTCGGGCAGGAATCACCTGGAGTTGGACGAGGAGTTGGACGTGTGGGACAGTGTCCCCATGCCAGTGGAATTTGGGATCTGGAGGGCGGACCAGTTGTCGTGGCTCGGCGCCAGGGTCCCCGAGGCGTTGTCCATGTAGTTGTCTGCATCCCGAGAAAAGGCAAGACGGCAGTCAGCTTGGATTGGAAAGCAAAATGGCGCCGCCCAAAGGGTCTTACTGGTACTGGGGGCCCGGTGCGGGTAGTGGGCGGGGTACGGGCTGGCCCGGTGGCTCCTCAGGCCCGAGTAGCGCTCGCAGTAGGAACCCGACGAGTGGCCCGAGCTGCCGCTGAACTGCGGCGGGCTGCTGCTGGGGCAAATGGGACTCTGCCCCGGCAGGAACCAACCTCCCACTGGCAAAATAAACGGCAACGTGTTACTCGGACTGCGACCTTTTATTCGCTTTTTCCTCCTGATTTCCACTTTGCGATTCGGCGGACTCACATTGGGAGTAGCCCGACTGCTGGTTGTCCACGTTGTGGTCAGGCATGTCCTTGTGATCGCTCCTGGAACGAACGCAGGAGAACATTTGATTGAAAGGTAGAGTAGTCAAAAACCCTTCGTAAGCGGACTGGGGGGAAAAGCAGGTGTGTCAAGTGGAACTAAATTGATTATGTTTTGGGATATATTTCATTGGCTACCTTTCTTTGGCGTCCAAGAAGGCCTTGGCGAAGGGGTTGTGCTTTATCTTCAAGGCAGTAATCTGTAGCCCAAAAAAAGTGTGTTTATTCTTCCATTTTGAAACTAAAAATGGCGTCATTTTAACGAACGAGGAGGAGGAGCAGACCTCTTCGTTCTGGTAAGCGGTGACGGCGATGAACTGCGTCTCGGGGAAAGATTGGCTGCTGATCATCTTCTGGACGCCACCCACCTTCACGATGTGGATCCTGGGCTCGTACTTGTGCAACGAGTTGAGCATAATCTGCGGAAACGCTTCGAGTTGGGATGCGTTCGTTCGTTCGGGTGGTTCGGTTCTTACCTGGCCGCCGCCGTTGAGCTTGTTTGACAGCTTGACTTTGCTGAAGGAGACGGGAGCCTTCATCCAGTGCGCGCCGAAGTTGGGCGAGTCCGGGTGGATGTAGACGCAGCTGGGGCTCTGCGGCTCGGGCTTGCCGCCGGGCACCCACTCGCCGTTGACGTACTTCCAGCGGTTGTTGTCGGCCGCCACGAAGTCCAGCAGCACCGAGTACATGGCGTTGGGGTCCAGCCCGCTCACGCCAGCCCTGAGCACCGGGAACATGCGCCTGCGAGGGAGGGGGGACGACAACCGGAAAGCTAAGGACGAGCCGAGCCACTTGCTCGGTCGAAGCGAAGGCTGGCGGGGGGGGGGGGGGGGGGGGGGGGGGTGCCCTACCGTCCTGTTTTGGTGACGATCATCTCGTTGGTCAACTCCTTGAACTTGTTCCACAAGTCGGCGTCTTCCAGGCCCAGTTTAATGTCCCTCTCGGACGCGTCGCCCTTCTCGCTGCCTTTGTGGAACTCGCTCTCCACGGCGCTCAGAAGCTGCTCCAGTCGCTGGTCCAGCCGCTGGTCCGGGTTCGAGGACGACGTCGAGGAACAACTCATATTTCCACTCGGACCGCACACACACACACGCTCGCTCGCTCGCTCACTTCCAGGCACGCACGCACGTACGCGCGCAGGCAATCAGATCCCGAAGCGAGCTGCTGACGACTGAGTGCGCACACGCGCAAGGCCCCGCAATTTTAAGGGCCGTCCGGGAGCGCCTTTCTGGGCGCGGCTTCGGACCCGCCCACCACTGCCTGCCTGCAGACGGCCTCGCTACAGCCGCCGCGTCTCCCCAATTTTATCCCAACCTTCCCCATAGCCGAGTCCGGTAGAGGGGGAAAATGCGTATTTTTACGTACGGGAATAAAAGAGAAAATGTGCACGTTGACACCAGAAATCGGCGCGTGATTTCGTGAGCGCGCGTTCACGAGACAAACGAAGCGGAAAGAGCTTTGAACTCGGTTGTATATTTGCAAATTGTGCTCATCTTTTGTTGTTTCAAATCCACATGGAAGAAAAGAAAGGTGGGGGGGGGCGTAGGGGAGGCTATGTTTACGGAGCTCGGCCCATTAGTGCTCGCATGGCCTGCACGTTTGCATAATGGGTTCCGTCCTCACGAGGGCATCACGCCTCACCGGATTATTGGCAATATTAAAAAGAGTTCAATCAACCCAAGAAATATAAATATTTCCGAAAAAAGAAACATCATCTGCAACCCCCCCCCCCCCCAAAAAAAAAAGTGTATTTCAGGCATTCAGGGAGCATTTTAAAGCATCGTGTCTTCATTCACGTCTAACGCAATTCAAAACTCATTGACTGGCATATGATGCGCAAAAATGTGCCAGGGTTTTTGTCATTGTCACTCGAATTCCATGCATGCAGGACCCACAGAATATGGAGTTATAGGACTTCATAAACATTCAATACAGAATCTCTTTGTTCATCAGAAAATAGAGTTAATCCCTAAATTACATGGATCTGGAGTTATCTGATCTTGAAATGGGGGCGGCTGCACAAAAATCAATCCAATACATCCATATTGGTTGATCGAGCTCTTTAACAACAACTGAAGCTGGAACAAAGCCCTAAACATGGACAAAAGGCCCATGCTGCCCCTTGTGGAAAGGGAAATATTGCCAGACGTCTGACCAGTGCTTTATCAGCACCCCCCACAAGAAAAAACAAAACCTGAACAAATTTGGGAATGGCGCTCCACGTCACACTTTGATTCCCAAATTGCTTTCGAGCTTTCCGGAAGGCCACGTCTTGCAGCGTCAAGGCCGAGTCATGCGTTGCCATGGCCACCGAATGGGAACATCTCGAATACCTGGGGAGCCCGTATAGGTGTTCTTCAATGATTGTTCTCAATTTGTTCGACTTAGCTGGTGGCGCCCCCCACCCCCTCAAAAAATGTGCGCCACTGAAGAGGCTTTAAAAAAAGAGAGAAAACTTTGGAGCGGCGGTGCAGCGTCACCCACGTGCGAAATATTACAGAGGTGTGCTGCTTGACAAAGAGACTCACTCATAAGCGGGCATATTTTCCACTGGACCCCGCCGTCCAGGCCAAATAAATCAGCGGGGACGGGGTGCGGGAGCGGGGGGGGGGGGGGGTCAGAGGGATGAGTAAGGAGCCTCAAAACGGACAGCGATTAAAAAAAGAAAAAGAAATGAATACAATCGAAAGAAATTGCTTTTTAAAACAACCAAACTGGGAGCAAAAAAAATACATGTAGATTTCCAAATGTTTTTATAGACAAATGTAATATTGCGATTTGTATTATTTGATATGAAATAACGACTTTTTTACATGTAAAATGTTCGTGATATCGTTTTTTTCATGAAGACAACCCAAAAATTGCTTGAAATGTTCTGTTGAAATGTGACCACAAATAAGTGAATCAAGTGCTTATTTTGTTGATAATTATTATCAATAAAAATCATACATGTCAAGCTTGTCTAATAGCTGCTCTTATACATGATTACAATCCCCCGTATAAAAGTTGGAGTACGCCGTACATTATTTGAAATGCTAAAAACGTATAAAAGACGGGGAAGACGTATAAGTTGCCAGGTATTTAAAAAATAACCGTCACCCCCTACAATTAATTGTTGAGCATTGAATATAATAATGATAGAAACAATACGAACCCCGCCCCCTCCCCATCAGATTTCACAATCCTTTCTATTTTATTTTTTTGAACAAAATTTCCCGCAGTTTAGACCGACACCCCCCCCCCCCATGTGCTCATTTCCTCACAACACGCACACGCTTTGATCCACGCTCTCTCTCCTACTCGCAAGCACGCGCACATGTTTGACGATGTGGATTGAGCCGCCGAGCTTTTCGTCTCTCGCTTTGGCCTTTCCACTTCAAGTTCAGGAAATCTAAACTTAACTCTTCTTGTCACCCTTTCAAAAGGAGAAAAAGAAAGAGTGGGGCCAGTAATTAACCCCCACCCCCAACCAGACCCCCCTGCGACCCACATCTTGGGGTCTTCGAGGCTCTTTGGCGTGCTAATGAGGCCAACCTGGGCGCTTTTGACACGGAAAAGCTCTCATGTCAACTTTGGAATTGTTCTGAAGAACAAAAACAACAATATATTTCCTAATATCAAATCAATGTGAAGTAATCCGATCCACGTATTATTATTATTATTGTTATCATCATCATCATCATCATTATTATTATCATAATAATAATAATAATCCATTTCATTTACAAGCGCGTTTCAAAACTCTCAAGGACACAGGATAAGTTTTTCTGTGGGTGAGTATAGCAGCAGCCATGCGCCAGCGTTCACTCAACCCAGAAGTAACTCAAATAGATAGAAAGCTAGGTAACTAATCGATAGCCAATAGATAGCTAATAGATAGCCAGCTAGATAGATAGCTATATAACTAATAGATAGCCAGCTAAATAGCCAGCTAGATAGGCAGCCCGATAGCTAATCTATATAAAGTATAAATACTGTTTACATATTTTAATAATGCTGGTACTAAAATGATATAAATAACATGATGCATTATTATTATTATTATTATTATCAATATTATCATCATCATTATCATCAGCATTATCCTAATAATAATAATAATACATTTCATTATTATTATTAATTATCATTATTATCATCATTATTATTGTTTATTATCATCATCATTATTATTATTAGAGAGCTTTGAAATGTGTTTCTAAATGAAATTTCCTACATTTCCTACATTCAAACGCAGCGTTATAGGTTCAAACTACAGGTTTGAGGCAAAGGGTCCTCCATCAAGCCTCTCCAGTTGATCCAAAATGCTGCTGATGACCTAGTGACTGATGTTGGTCATTCCCTAGGCCAGCTGTTTG